>NW_010118185.1:0-442 GCF_000699245.1 Pterocles gutturalis
CTGAACATATAATTTAGCTGTACAATCCTTGTGAAAGTAACACCTTTTCAGCACAAACAGCACCACGTGATTCTCTCATTATAATGAGTCTAAGATCAGAATAAATGAGTATACTCTCCAGCTTGTTCTCAGACAGTGTATGAATGCAGGGAAGGAGTTATTCCAAACACCTCAAAATGAAATGATATGTTAGTTCTTTGCAGCTTTCACAAATGGCTGTATTAGACACATCCAAATTTCCCTTGTCCATAGAAACTATTTTTCCTTTCAGATACCAGCTAAAGATCTTGAGTCCTACTCAATGTAGGATTAAGCATGAATTATTCTGTAATGTCTTCGTAGGGCAATCGCAATGTCTGCTGTAACCTGCCTGGCAGATTTAGCATGCTGCTTGTTTGATCTGTCAAAAAGAAAAAAAAAAAGGCAGTTAAATTTCAACTGT
>NW_010118186.1:0-240 GCF_000699245.1 Pterocles gutturalis
ATGATGGAGGTATCATGGGTGACTGAAGTAAGTTTTTTCCAGATGTTAAAAACCCACGGAAATGGCAGGCACCGGACTTCTGTACATGAACCCTCATCCCTCAAAAGGGAGCTTGCACATCCCGAGGAGCTGAACAGATCTCTGCAAACAAGGCCTGAGGTTCTCAGGAGGATGAGCAGCTAATTTTGGAGAGATGTTGTGAACCTGATCCAAGGGGTCGTTCCTGGGCTAATGTAAGCA
>NW_010118186.1:499-792 GCF_000699245.1 Pterocles gutturalis
CGGCAGCCCCGTGGCTTCAGATTCGGTTGCAGGGCAGTGTGCAGAGGAAGACTCCATTCCTGAGGATGTGAAGGCCAGGTAGGGGCATAGTCTGCAGGGAGGGGATCTACAGCTCGGCTAAAAACAGGCCCTGGGACATGAGGCCCTTCCTATGGCCAAGGCTGGATCAAACACTGTCATCTGGTTTATCTGGAAGACTGAGATGTCCCTGGTGATGGCTGATGTGTAGAGTCAGGTACCAGAAGATCGGTAGTAAATTAAAATCTGTAGTAAACTGAGTGGCATCCTGGTTC
>NW_010118187.1:0-11760 GCF_000699245.1 Pterocles gutturalis
CCCAGGCCATTCTATGATTCTATGATAAACGCAATGCCACAGGATGTTCTGAAGGTCAGATGTCTAAATGAGTTCAAAAAGGAACTTGACAAGTTCAGGGAAGATAAGTCCAACTGAGACTATTAAAAATGTCCTGTATGACTTCATACTCAAGTTTGAGCATTCTCAAAGCCATTAATTTGTGTAAATTGGGAGAGAAAACCAGGAAAGCATTTCTTTGCTCCTGTACACTTTCCCTAGCAACCTGGGAGAAAGTCCTGGGTCACACTGGCCTATTGTCACTGTCTTTATATTCCTTTGTAATGTTATTACTATCAAGGCCACCTAGACACATGTATTTTAGCATTTGATGTAAGGTAGCTGAAGCCAGGGATTCAAGGCCTAAATGTTCACATTGTTAAATTTACTTTGTGAGGCCTAAAAATGAACAGCGGCATTATGTGAACTGTTTACTGATCAATACTCAGTCAGCATGATCAGGCATGATAAACCATTCCTCAGATTACAGTTGCATTCTACCCAGCCTCAAATATTACATACACTTATTATTGCCTACACTAGTGGTCAGCCATCTTAACCACAGAAACATCACTATGTTTCCCTCTTTGCCACAGCTGATCTGATTATTATTACTTACAAAATTGTAATTGTGCATATATGTAATATATTTTAACTTAGAATATATTACATACAGAAAGCTCCACTCTCTGAAATGTATGTTCATTTTAATATTAGACAGTTGAAGAATAAAAGTAAAGAAGAGTTAAGAGGAAAAGAATTTACAACTATTCTTCCTTGGAGCAGTGCACTAACTTCTGAACTATGGCTGCTTTCCAGTTGCTGTCTCTTCTCTTAACCCCCTTCTTTTGCCTCCTGGCTTCACTGTGATCCAGCTTCAAGAGAAGAGATGGAAGGTGATCTTCAGCAGTCTTGAATCCCCTAGTTTCTGCTGGCGGGTGCTTTGAATCCCCCACTTTGGTTCCATTGCTCTTGTACAAAAGGTTGGGCACTACTACATTATCCTCTTCTCGTCTTCTGACACAGAAAAACTCTGTTTATTTAATCACGTCATTCATGTGAGAACTCCAAGGTCTGTATCCCCAGAAAGAGGAAACAGCTCTAAAGATGTGTTTATGTTGTCATTCCACTGATGCCCTACCCATCACCCCTGTATGATGTTTTTTGCTGTCTCAAACAGTGGACAGAACATTTCTGAAGAAGAAGCTCCACTACATCTACGAACAGCTCAGGCAGAGCATGTTGGAAGAAAAGGTTCTTTTGTGAATGGACATTAGCAAGTTGTTAACATTTTGAGCAACAGGCACACCTGTTGAGGTCCTGCATGGCTGCTGGGGGCTGCGGTTTGTCTCCCCAGTGGAGAACCAGCTGCCCCTCCTGAAGGCAATCTGGATACAGGGCTGTCATCCCCCTTTGCTCCTGAGGGGTAGTCCTGGACAGACCGAACTGTATAAAAGGTGAGCCCAACTGCCAACTCCTGGTCGACCCATCACCCCACGGAAGAAGTTTTCTGCCTGAAGACGATATGGTGCAGGAACAAGGGGGTGGTGATATCTCTATATCTTTGTCATTGTCTCTGTCACTGTCTATCTCGGTCTTTCTGCCCCCCCTCTTTCTTATCTTTCAACTCTTTCTTCTCTCTCATCTCTTTCCTACTCTGTCTTCTGTCTGATTTTTACCTCCAAATAATTGAGCGTTATTTAGTGCTTGCTTAATTGCTAAGTGATATCTGGTGATGATTGATAACTGTGATTTGGTGCTTGACTCTGAGAAGTTGATCTGTAATGTTTTTTGCTGTTGCTGAGGTAAACAAAATTGTGTTGTATTGTTCCTTGAGTCATTGTCTGACTCCACATAGCCGGTGCTCCATTTCAGAGAACCACAAAAGACCTCTCCACTGTAGTGGGGCAAGACAGGCTCTAAATCTTCCCTTTGAAGTTTACCACCTGAATCATCAACCTAATAAATATAGTGTTATTCAGAGTTTCTCTGAATGTAAACATAGCACTGCAGGTAAAATGATAACACTCGGAACCAGAAACTAAATCCACCCTTCCTGCTGCAGGGATAAAGGACTGTAACAGGTCTGTAGTTCAAAGGCTTCCAGATGAGTGGTGTTTAGGAAGCTGGTTTTCACTTGATTAGCTGCAACTCCCAGCTAAGACACCGAAACTCATGGGGTGAAACTCACAGTTCGTTTTAAAAAAAGAAAAAGGTACATTTTTGGTTGTGAGTTTTATTTTTTTCTTTCTTTTTTTATTCTTTTTTTTTTTTATTTGAACTAACTAGAATTGCTCACATAGCCTTTCAGAACTGAAAGTAATTTAAGAAGCTGTTCCTTGATGCCTTTCAGCTGTTAGATTCCAGCTCCCAGCTTAGACTCCGTAACTGACTATGTGTAGACAGGCTTAGTGTATGTTAACATATCAAACATGGACATAAATTTGATGTGTTAACAGGTCTGCTCTGATTAAACTTGGGATCAAGAATTTAATTGCATCACTATATAAGCACAACGTTTATAAGATTGCTAAACTACAGAGAAGGGCAGAAAGGCGAATGTCTGTACGCGTGAGTTTATATTGTTTAGTCTTATTGACTACAGTCTATTCAGCCTCAGAAACACTCTACTTCTTCGGAATGGTTGCATAGAGAAGATAATCCCTCAATTTACAAAATCTGAGTAAACTTATCTTGGGGCTGTCACTTTCTGTTAAGTGTCAGAATAATTAAATTGGCTCTGGAAACACACAGTCTGGATCTTGTCCTGTACAGCTGTTCTTATAGTCAAAATTAGAAGTTGTTTTATCAATCAAACCTTTTTGCATGGGTGGAATGGGAACAGAACCTTTTGCTAAAGGGGCTCTCCTTTCTTCTGAGCAGCTAATTACGCACAGTGCGGAGATGCCTCTACTGGGCAGATGGGTGATACTGCAACCAGGAGAAGACCCTGCGAAATTCCTAACAAGAACAGAGGATATATTAGGAAGTAGACGCAAGCCATGGTGGTAGAAAGGAGAAGACTTTCCAACGTAACCAGAGATATCATTCTAGTGTTGATATCTCCCTGGAGCTGCTGAGTGAAAAGCAAAATGAAAGAGAAAGATGTGTCTTTCCTACATAGCAAGGTAGATTTTATTAAATTAAAAAAGTAATTTTCCTTCATTTTGCATTGTAATAAAACATAATTTTGGAAGTCTTTTGGTTTCTTCTGACGTATGAATTTCAAAGGAAATATGCAATAGGTCCACTAGAAGATTGATTCCAAGTCCCACAGCAAAGATCCTTGATCAGTTTAGATCTTAACAGGTTTCAGAAAACAGGGCTTCAAGGAGATGCAGCTCTCTGTACTCCAATATTTAATAAAAATATCTCCTGTCTGCATGACAATTAAAACTTTCAGCCTAATTTAAAAGTCAGTCCATGAATGGCTACTTCATCACATGTCTCTGATGTCTGCAGTTTGCCTCATTTCATGACATATGTCAGTCTGGCTCTTGAACTGGGACTAGTGTCTTCAAGATGGTTTTTAGTGCCCTGTGCATGATTTGGTGTAAGGGAAAAGGTACATAGATTACTAGATGTCTCACTTTTATAGACATTACATTTGTTAGAAAAGAATATCAAGAGTGAATTAAAAGTAAATATTCTGTTAAAGATGGAATTTTGCTTGTTAGAAAGAGTAGACTTTGTATGTAAGTTAAACTACAAAAACAATTACACGATTTAAGATAAATGTAATAAAAGGTCTAATTTTTCCAACCAAAGATGCATCTCCTTAGTAGCCTCTAATCATTCTCAAAGAAAAAAAAATGAACAGACTACTTAATGTCAAAAGAATATTTTACCATTCATCAAGAATAATAAATTATTAGTATTTTCTATATACAGTGTTCTAATTGAAAAGAAATAGCTTTCTGCTCAAATGTGATTATGCACTTTGTGTGAAGGATTAAAAAAATAAGAAATTTTACATGTCACAGAACATTTTTTTTTTTTTTGCTAATTAGAAAAACTAATGTTGGTTTATTTTAAAATATTAAATGTTTGGTGATGTAAGATCTTCCTCAGTCATATTCAGTATAAAAAACAAAAGACAAATACAAACTATGTAGTTTCTCTGCTCTAAGATTCTCAAAATATATCAAAAGTTATGTAATTTTATACAAAAAATGAAGGAAATAAAGTATGGTTACTGCATTGTGCATGCTTTGGCCTCTAATAGACATATGTACATACTTAGTGCACAATTTCTACAGCACCACTAATTCTGAAGGGTTGTTTTAAAATATGGAAAGTTTCGAGAAAAAATTTATATTATCTCTGCACTCTTTATGATAGTTGATAGATTGCCATGCGAAGGGAAAAGAAGGTTATCCTCACAAAAGAAGAAAGGAAAGATCCTTTACACTTTTTTTTTTTAAGAGCAAACAAAGGTAGTGGGCAATAACAGGGAAAGTTCATAAAATATTAATGTGATTAGTCTCACCTAGGTTTGGGGTATGTGAAAAAGATTGTTTACATCTAAGTTGATTTTCCTGGGTTACTGCCAGGGACACCCTCCACTAGACCAGGTTGCTCAAAGCCTCGTCCAACCTGGCCTTGAACACTTCCAGGGATGGGGCATCCACAACTTCCCTGGGCAACCTGTTCCAGTGTCTAACCACCCTCACAGTAAAAAATTTCTTCCTAATATCTAATTTAAATCTATCTTCCTCATTTTAAAGCCATTACTCTTTGACCTGCCTCTACACGCCCTTGTAAAAAGTCCCTCTCCAGCTTTCTTGTAGGCCTCCTTCATGTACTGGAAGGCTGCTCTAAGGTCTCCTTGGGGACCTTAACTGCTAGACACATCTGCTAGACTTGGCAGATGATCTTGGACATTTTAAGTAGTACTAAATTCTCATGCAAGCCAAGCTTGAGATGGTCAGTTAAGTATTAGCTGATTTGAACAGGACTCAATTAATCCACATTTAGATGTCTACAGCTACATGTGATCTGTATGACCTTAACTCCTACTGAACTCAATGGAAATGGAAGGTGGGACTCAATTAACAACACACAAGTATCTTGTTTTGTTTAAGATGCCCTAAGCTCTCTGAGGCAACAACATGGAGCTTGACTGATGACTAACAAGACTTGGAGGCGACTTGAACCCTTCTGAAGAAGCAGTTATAAGCCAGGTGAAAAAGCCTCATGGCACATATAATTGCACTAGATGTTTATGTGTCTCCAGCTTAATTGCTTCTCTCATCACTGCAGCCCATGAGGTGCAGAAGAGTTGTCTCATGTTGCGGTAATCATCTACATTTTATCACCTGAATAGTTCTTCAGACTTTAGTGACTTTATTGTCTATAACTTTACTGGTTGTAAGGCAAACTTAGACATTCTGTTTAGAGGTAGACCCTTTTATATGAATGTGTAAATTCAAGTGCCTTATTCTGAAAGCTGATCCCACCTAAAGAAGTTAGGATGAGCAGAATCCCTTTCTTGAAGTTAAATGCCAGAAATTCCATCTTTTACTGATGAAGTAAGTAATAACAGAATTAACCCCTAAATAATACAGAACACGAAGTATTAGCATGATAGGAAGTACTAAAACATTCACCGACTTGGAGATTTTTGAAGCTGCATCTAGATCTATCTTCTGAGAGACACTGGCAACCCAATCGGATTCAGAGCCTCTTCAAAACTATGATTCCTATTGATTATTTTCTTTCTCTGAAAAACAAGATACAGAGTCCAGCAACATGACTTGAAAATTTTGCTGTAAAGTCTCTACTAAACCTAGTAAGTCCATCTAAAAAAATGGGGATGTCCAGTGGTGAGGTTATATAAAATTACATAGCTTTAAATTTTAGATACAGCTATCCAACTTCTATTTTGATCAATATGGACTATATATAAAATAGTTTATATGGAAGGAAATATCTCCCTTTTACTTTCAGGAAAATAATAACTATAGTAGCTTTTCCAATGATTTGAACTATTAAGAGTTCAGGGTTTTGTTTTGGTTTATGTTGTATTGTTTTTCTCTGTGTTTTGTAAAATACCATATTAAAAGGAGAGTTAAACATACATTACATAAACACAAGTGTATGGATATGTATATACGTGTATACAAGACAATTACTGCCCCAACAATGTAAGTACAGAAACAGAATTTCCCACTGACATCAGAAAAAATATTAATATTTAAAAATTTTGTATGCCTTTATCTCCTGCTGATAATGGTTTTCCTTAAAAGAGCTGTAAGAGACATTTTGAACAGATGGTAACTGGTTTGCTCTATCCTGCATCTCTTCACAACTGCCACAGAGCTTTACCATTCATTAATCTTCCATAGACTTCCAGTAGCACAGCAACTAAATTACACACATACACACTCTGAGGCCAGCACTGCTGTCAAGCTTAAAATTAAACTGAAGTGCACTGTGCCAAGTCTTTTAACCAAACTCTACCATAAAACAGTTAGAAAAATAAACATTTAGCTTGGAGCCTGACCCATGAATGTTCAGTCCTAGAAGAGAGAGGACTAGCTGGCCATTATATCTAGGGCATTCTATGCAGCAAGTGGAGCTGTGATTTGTAAGTGGGAATAAAACCAGAAAACATCTGGTTTTAATTCACTTTAACTCATTAAGGTTTAAGGAGAGAGCTATTTCCTCTACATTTGAAGCAATGAGGGGAAAAAATATATATATATCCACAACACTCCTATGATCCTTGCATTTGTAATGAAGTCTCTACACAGCAGGTGATAACTAAATAAAATTGTAATCCATTTTCTTGGATTAGACATTAGGCCACAAATGTTAAAATATCCTTGTTGCTTGGAGAACAAACACATGCATCAAAAGCTTAACCCTCCATGTTTCATTTACAAAAAAATAGCTGTAGCATTTACAGCCTATGAACTCTGCCAAAGCTTCTCCTGCAAGATTTTCTCTAACATATTTTTTAGACATAGTGATGATTCAAACCTTTTTCTAATGTTGAATTATTTCTCACCAAACTTTTCGTAACTTTGCTCTCCACCACTTCAGGAAATCCATATTGGCACCTATACAGAGAATTCAAAGTGAACTTTGATCCCAGTACTGCACAGCACTGAAAGGTCAGCTTTGCCATTTCCCACTTCTTCTTCCTCCTCCATCACATGTTGCCCAGAAGATACTGTAAACTGACAAAACCAACAATACAAGCAGCAGCAGAAGTCTAACTTATCATCCATCTTTTATGGCAGTGTAGATATACATATTACATGTTTGAACAGATGTTCCCAAAAGCCAGAACTGAAATGTTTCAGTGACTAGGAGAACAAAGCTATGCTGTAAATAATTACATTGTTCCTTCAGTCTTTCTCTTCTGTTCTTTATTTCCTTGTTTTTCCATGGGAAAAAAATAAAGATTACATTTTTACTTCACAAAGTTTTATTGACTAATCTAATTGTTATCTTTCAAATGCAAATTTGAGATTTTAATTTAGAACTACTACTATCTTTTAATTGCATCAGTTTTAGTGAAGAATTAGTATTAGTGTGCAATCTCTATAATCTCTGTAATTATGGAGATTTCTGCAGTGGGAATCATAGAGCTCTAGACATTATGTATCTGAATTTCTCCATTTACCTTAATGCACTTTTTTTGCAAAATACCTCCAGGTAGAGTTATGAAAAACTGTAATATTAAAAGAGAAGACTTCTTGAAATTTATCTATACATGCTGAAAAATTTTAAACATATTTGCTAATATTATTCTATTTAAATCTGTCTGCACTTCTATTTAGTACAGGTATTTCAATATCCAGCCTCATATTAATGCAACATAAAGAAATTAAGTCTGTTAGTTAAACTACTCACATCATTTCAGTTTACTACATAACGCTGCGTACAAACAACGTTCCTGCAGCAAGCAGAGCTATTTGAAATCTATACCAGAAAAATTGCTTGTCACTAAATGGTATAAAGTTGTCTCTAGACTTTTTACATGTCTACATATATTTCAGGCATTTTATTATTTGGTTGTTGATCTTAAAAAAAAAAACAAAAACTAATGAAATAGGGGTGAGAGCAGCCTGTGAAGAACTCCTCCTGAACATAATTCAGTCTTTCTGAATTTACAGACAGAATGAATCAATGTTCGGAGTCATGATCTGGTTAACTCATCAGGATCAACTGCAGACTCAGAAGACCTATGTCCATTTAAACTGTGATCCTGGAATTAACTATGCATTTTGGATTACCTGATAACCCACTATCCAAATATCCTTTGATTTTCTGCTTTGTAAAGATGAAGAAATATATTTTTAGATGTACTGTAGGACACATGGTCACAGTCACTCTTCTGTTTCTGAAGGTTTTTGTGGTATCACACATATAAATTCATATCCTCCAAAACTGAAAGCTATACCGATACTGTCCTTTTAGAATTGTCCCTTTCTCAAGCTCTTGTTGGGAGCTATTTGTGTGAGTGCTTTTTGCAACAAATCAAAAAACACACAAGGATGTATTTTAACTTAACAGTATAGACAACTACATTCTGGTGCTTGGAAAAAGTTCTCTGGCCCTGTTTAATATACTAGTGTAGATGCAGACCAAAAGATTTATGCATAGAAACTAGACAGATTGCTGTCCAGTGCTACTGATGCACATGGAAGATAATCTTTCACTCTTTTGGTGGATTAGCTTTGAATTTGATTGTATTCAATAAGGATAAAAAAAAAAAATTGTTCATTATCTGAAGTAGATATGAAAACTATGTGTAATCCAGGTAGTCTACTTTGCCAAAGTAAATGCATTATTATGGGTACTAAGAAGCAGAAAAGATACCCAATTACTACTTTTTATTTGATTGACTAATATAGTCCAGTAAATATATAGGCACTTTACAGACAAGTGGAAGATATATCCTTGATTTGAAAAGCATGCACTCTAAGACAATAGAGATAACAACATTACGAAGACATTAAGACCTGGATAAAGGGTGAGAGAGAGAATATTTTCTTACAATGGATTGACAGAGACTGACAAAATAATGATGTAATTACTGCATTTTGCTATTTTGGTACTAATATTAAAGAGATTATTTCAACTGTATAGAGCAAATTTTCTTCTTTTTTTTTTTTTTTTTTTTTTTTTTTTTTCCTGATTTTTTTTTTTTTTTTTTTTTTTTTTTATTTTTCCTGAAGAAAGTTCAGGAAAGTTCACTTTATCTCTTAAGTTTCTTTGCATAGTTAATAATTTTTTTTACAAAAAGTAATTGTAATAATATATGTTATAAAACCGACTGTGTTCAGCACAGCTCCTTGTCACTGTTTTTAATTCCAGCTGAAATTTAAACAATTAAAGGTTAATCAAAGACAAAATGTTTTGAAGAAAGATCACAGCAAGATACTACATTTATCTGCTAATTGTCTGAGGGTAAATTCACAGAAAGCTGCTTTTGTTGGCTTTTGTTATCTGACCAGGGGCAATGAATTTCAGATTGTTTGTTCTGCTGATAATCAGGTTACTCATCAGGTTGTTTAAGGATTAGACATCATTAGATGCTTGATAAATAGACAAGTTTTATTAATAAAGCATTTTTTTCTCTGCAATGTGAATTATATACCCTCAGTCTAATATTAACTTACCATTCAAGGGTCACTTGAATGGTCACACTTCATTCCCCTCCAAGTGGATGTACTTTGGGGGCCATGTATAGGGAAAAGCAGTATTTTCTCACTCCTTCTAGGGCCTTTCGGGATAGTCTAACAGATGTGACAAGAGTGGTGCAGCCTACCCTAAAGTCTTTGGGAACTGGTTTTGTCTTGTGTGCTCATATTTCAGGACTTTAAAATGTAAATGAACAAAAACAACCCAATGCAAATACTGGCCCAATGTTTTTATATGTCATGGTTCACATTTCACATCATAAACTTGCCATTTCTACAGAAACGCTGAATTCTTTGCTTTAATTCTGTGTTCTCAGACAGCAAAATCCAATAAACTTGTTTCAAGTGTCCCCTGTGATTTCTTCCCAAAATTTTGAAAATGTAAAGCTTTCCTGCTTTAAAAGTTCAGGGAGAGCTCATAGTGCTCTTAGGAACACTCTTATGTTGTTGATATTATTAAGGATTGGATTGTTTAGAAGTGTAGCTCCGAACATACCATTATATGAGCCAAATGAGAAAGTAACTGGAGCTCAGTGATGCACAGCCCTTCACCTGAGCTGCAGGAGGAAATCATGCACCTACCTTTAGGCTGTCTTAAATACAGTATGAAATGCTTTCTTTTACCAAGACATTTCACACACATTAGCAACAATCAGGAGGATGGTGGAACACCAGTGTTGTGACAAAATGGGTAGTGTCCTTTGCACTGGCGGGACTGTGGTACACACTTCTTTTTTTAAACCCGTTAGGAAGATGTGGCATGTACTTTCTTTCAAAGTTCCCACTTTGAGCTTACAAGGACCAGAATGTGAACAAGTTTCATTGCCTTTCTGAAGGTAGAAATACAAATGGGTGAAAAGGTACCTCCAGCAGCAGTTGAAGGAAGGTACCTGCTGTCTCCCAGAACCAAGGTTTTTGTTGTTCTCTTACTGAGAAAAGAGGTGTCTTTGGGCCTGTGTATTTGTGGCAAGCTAAATAGCCGTTATAATGGAGCAAACAAACATTACTCTGCTTTTAAGGAGAAAAAAGAAACCTTATCCTGTCATGCTTAAAGTAGTTTAGATTGACAATCCAAAACAAAAATTCCCAGAATGTTCTACCAATTCTTGCAAGAAGTATGATGACATTGACAATGTACTGAAAGGAAATCACACATTCATCCAAAATGTCCCCTACCTACTTATGGAAGCAATATTTCTGTAATGAACAGGACCCAAGTAGAGTTACTCACACAGCCTATTCCAGTACCATTATTTACAAGTTTCCCCTCCCAAGCACAGATCAAATCTAACAGTATTAGACCTCAATGTATATTTACTCTTCATTCTTTGAAAATGTACCTTTTTTGCTAAAAATCCAACTAATATTTATCTGTAATCTCTCAAAGGCTCTCAATGTTTAATTTCTTCTACATGCATCAAAACCATGTCCTTTTCTGTGTCCATCCATTTCTTAGAACTTACAGGAAGGTAACTAAGTCATTCCTTTTTCCACTGACTTACTGCAGACTAGCACTAATAGATGTAAATGGCTTCTGCTGTTCTAGATACATACTCTATGCGAGTATGTGCATTTCTTTTAGTATTATCCTCCAGGTTGTACACTGCACTGTCAGACTACCATTTCTTGACTGTGTGAGGTTTTTGCATATATGGGACATTAGTCTCCTGAGCACTGGCATCCTTGCTTGGGTAAGCTGACATACGGAGTATATGTTTATCTTGCTTACATTTTCTTAGAATTTGTCTTTCTCACACATTTCAGATATTAACTTTATGTTTCTTGTAGAATGACATGGAAAGTGGACACAATCAAATGAACATTAGAAAGGCTTTTATTATTTTTAAGGACAAACTGAGCTGGTCATACTGTAATTGAACAAAACTAATTCCGGGTGCCTAGAAAGATTATTAGCATACTTCAATAAAGGAAGAGGATATGTGGAATATGACACAACTTTATTTTTAGGGTATCTTCCAAGATTTGCTGTTGATACTGCAAAACAATCTCATTTAAAAACAACACCCTTTCTGCTTGCATGAGGTGAGACATCTGTAACTGTTTACTACAATTATCCATTTTTTTC
>NW_010118187.1:11774-27156 GCF_000699245.1 Pterocles gutturalis
CAAATACAGTTGTTGCAATGATTTGGAAGATGCATCTGTGTAAATATAGCAACATCATTTTGTTTTCTGAACTTTTGTTTTTTACAACTCCAGTTGTAATTAATTGGAACCTTCCTGGTGGACTACAGGATCCATTTTGTAGCAGGAATTTGACATCTTGAGAAGGTATCACATTGAGGAAACTCAGGACAAGCAGAAGCTCATCAGAGGGCAACTCTGCCCTCTTAGAATGAGGTACTTGCCTGTACCGTGTAATGGATATTTCTCTTGGAAAGGACCATTCTATTGCAAGAATATCAAAATCAGATATTGAAACTGGTGGTTTCAAGGTCTCCGTCAACTGGTGTAATAACAGGAATGAGAAATCTGTCTCAGAGAACTGCATCTAGGAGATTCCCATTTTTCAGAAAACTGCAATTTTCTTGCACTTTTCCAGTAACATGAGCCCTGCATGACAAATTCATCTGCTAGATCTCTATGCCTTGTTTCACTTCCAAGTCCCTTACTGTAGAGTAGAAAAACAGATTTCCTTTAGTCAGGGGACTCGATGGTAGAGTCTTTTTATGTAAATTCTTCTGTTCTTTCTGGGTCCCTTCTGGCAGCATCCTGTCCCAGGTTTACTGTGTTTTTTCCAAAGCACATGCTGGGAGCAGTCACTCCACCATGTTGTCTTCTAGCTGTGCCTGTGCAAGAAGGTGCTAGTAGGACTGGGACAAAACCTTGTCAAGGAACACACTGCTGGTGAAACAACATATGCTCAAGCCCATATCTTGGCCCTTTAGATTTCCTCATATGGCCTAAAAAAGTTCAGAGATGGAAGTATAGCTGGTCCCTACCTAGATTATAGGAAATTTCCTGTGGATATCTGATTGAAACCAGTCACAAAAGAGTAGCCTCCATTCGGAAAGGAAGACTATGATGACTTTTAATGGTATAACACAGATAATGAACTTAATTCAAAGCGCAGCTATCAGCTCAAGCGATGTTTGCATCAGAACACAGAGCATTGACAATCTGCTGAGGTTCAGAGGTTATAGCTAATTTACAAGCACCAAAACTGCAGACTTGTCAAATATGCCTTGCACATTATGACCTTCTGCAGCAATGAAGGAGCATTTGTACAGTGGAGCACTGCAGTGCCCCTCCAGACCTGTGGTCACACGATGTGCTATGTCTAG
This sequence comes from Pterocles gutturalis, assembly GCF_000699245.1. Classification (NCBI taxonomy): domain Eukaryota; kingdom Metazoa; phylum Chordata; class Aves; order Pterocliformes; family Pteroclidae; genus Pterocles; species Pterocles gutturalis. The sequence goes on from NW_010118187.1 coordinate 12,953, forward strand.
TATTCAGAGTCACTCAGCAGAGAAGAGTCAAAGCCGAGGGACCGTGGAGTGCCCACAGACAAACCTGTAAACCATTTGGCTTTCGTTTTCTTTGTCTTCATATGACACTTCTGCAATAAGGGTTAGCTAAAATAGCAGTTAGCTACAATAAGTTGGATTTTAAAAGAAGTAGTCGTGTCTGATCCTACCAGTTGGACCACTACACCAAATTTATAACCCTTTAACATCCACCTTTCACACATTTTAAATTGTGTAAAACTGTAAAGATTTTCCTAAAATGTAAAACGTTGATTAACACATCATATACATTATTAACCATGATACATAATGACAGTATACAAATTACAGAAGCTTTGCCATCTACATAAATTAAGCAACCACTCTTAAAACATGTGAGTTATAGAGTAACTGCTGGTTATCTAGATATTCAAAGTGTGATGAGGGCACAGGACAGCAACATCAAGCATTCCACATTAGAAGCATTAGCCTGCATATATATTGTCACTTGGCAGTATGAAAACGATATCTCTGTAGTGGAAAAAAATAATGCAGCATCTGCTATATTAATAGCAGATGCTGTTCATTGGTAGAGGCATTCTTGCTACCAGGCACTCAGATGGATGCACATTTGACACACATTCACACATGCAAAAAGGCAATCACATACTACTACCTGCAGTTCAATTAGCATTAAAACACTGGCCTCAAGGTACCCTATGGGCAGATCTCTTAAAATATGCTTGTCAATAACACATGAAAATAAGGAATTTCAAGGAAGTTCAAGGAAGTTAAATGATTTTACAAGCTGGATTTTTAAAGGCAGTAAAAATTACTGGCTTCTATCCTTTAAAAAGAAAGAAGAAACCAGCAGAAAGAAGGAAATAAAAGAAAAAGGGTTTTTACAGGATGTCAAAAATGAATTGCACAAATCAACAAAAAACGAGGAGATTTTCTGAGCTGACAAATATACATGAACAAAAGGCTAATTGTCAACAACACTGCTGTAAAGTCAGTTTAATTGCTAGAGAAGGAAAAAAATCTTAAAAGAGAGACAAAGAACCTCACGCAGAACGCAACACAGGAGCTGAATGATTATTATTATTGCCATCAAGGAATGTTTGAACTGTGTACAATAATGGAAAATAATGCAGGCAACTCACAAACTGTTCAAGCCCTGTCGAACCTTTAAGTAAGTATAAATATAACTTGGAAGAGAGGTACACAGAAGCCAGGTTGTAATTATGCAAGATGTATCAGCAATGAAACAGAAAATTAAGTAATCTAGAAAATCTGACTAGAGATGCTGAAGGTAATCAGCTCTTAAAAGGACAAAATCAGGGTTTTTTTTTTTTCTTCTGTTTGGAAATATTCCTTCTAATGAAAAATAAGAATACAGTAAAGACAGAAATTTTTATGGTTGTGATAAGGGAACATCTATTATTTCAAATAGAAAGATGTAGTCAGGAAGTGTTTTGATATGACATACATAACACTGACCTCATCTTCTTTCAAACTTCATAACTGTCATCAGATAAAGACAGTTCCCTGAATGTTGCTAACTCAGCATGGTGCTATTGGCCACTGTGTTACTATAGAATGTTTTAAAAATGTTGCAAAAGAAGTGTGGAATTTCAGAAGTGCTCCAAGGTGGATTAACTCTCCTCATCTTGACACCATGATAAACTCTCAGTGCATTTAGTGCAGAATGCTGACAGTGGATTCTTCTTCTCTGACTGTATCCATCAAAGCGTTAGGTGTCAATTCTAAGCAGGCTACATGGGATCCATGTTAAAAGTAAAAGGACAGGCCCCTTTGGAAGGTAAGTTATCCGCTCTGAAGATGGGTACCCAAAACAGATAAAATTCATCTCTTTTTAGAGGTGGTTCCGTCGGGAACATAGATGGAGATCAAGACAACAGGTTTAGGCAAGATACATATATTTTATACACCAAACTTCAGCAAGATGATTTTCATGGTACCTGTGTCTGGAAAACCTCTCGTTACATTTGACCAAAGATAAAAATATAAAAGCAGGACACCTCATGCTGAAACAGCCTGAATTAGATTTATTCCCAAGCATTTGGAAATTATTTCGAAACAGAAGATGCAGTCGTTTACCAGAACTATTGTGTAGAGGAATCTAATAGAAAACTAACATTGCAAATTTTGTTTATTCTAACTGCTTAGCATACAGAACTAGTTGTTACAAAAGAATAAGAAGATATTGCTGCAAAGTATTTTTTCGGATGAAGAAACTTGCTGAAAATTGCCAGGGAAACCATAAAACTGACAAGATTTTTATGTTCATTTTTTCATTTTCACTCACGTTCACTCATTCAAAATATATCTGGTTAGTTTTAGGATTCATATTTCTCCTGCTGACCTCTATGTTTCAACCAGTTGCCTATGTTGTGAGAGATAAAATGAGTTTGGTCAAGTCCCCAGATCACTGGAAACTGGAAGGCATGGCTAAGAAACTAGAAGACTACATATGTGAGGTTTAACGCACATACACAAGAAACTTTTTGGTGCACAAATCAAGCTCGGAACTTCACAACAGCAGTTTTTCATAAGATTGCCATCTTTTCCAAATTTCTGAACAGAAGGTTAGAAATAGCCAGGTATGGCACAGCTGAAAGGAATTTCTTCTTCTATCCCACCCGAAAGTGACAATTTAGACTGATCTACTGCTTAGGAGCCAGCAGTCTTCTTTCCAGTCAGGTAGTGACTCTTTCATAAAGCTTCTAATCTTGAGAGATGGCTTTGTATGTTAGTCCAGCTGGATTCTGTGCAAACATTTGTATTGTATGCAACTGCTGCGTGGAAATCTGTTTTCAACCAACTGAGAAACATCTGTAGATTCTGTCCTACTTAATGCAGAAGGTCTTTGTTCATTGCTTTGTTTCGGCTTATTTGTACAATCCCTCTTTTTATTAGTCTCCCTGCTGTCTAACAAACTTTAGTTGATATAACACACTGCTGTGAAAAATCTAAACTGCATTAGTCGGATCAAAGATATACGGTATCTTCAGTTTTCACTTGCTTAAGGTTATATTCTCCCTGCACGTTGCACATATAACTCCCACAAATGTTAATGGGCTCTAAGATTGTGCACTGAGGGCAAACTGGAGCTCTTATATTAGTTGCTGGTTAGATTCAATCATGCTTCATAAAGCACTAACTGGTAAAATGTAATTGTTAGAACAAGGTCCATAGCACAAAATCATTTAAGAGAACAAAAACTTCTAAACTCCTGCTTAAAATAGAAATGCATAGGTATGGTTATGTGATAAAGATTCTGAGGTACTTATATGTAAATGCATGTACTGGCAATTAGTTGATCCTGCATGGATTTGCTGCCGTAATATTGTGGACTGATAAAGAAAAAGCTGTTGTCAAAGTGAAAAGGAACATAGGCTTTTACAAGGTCAGCAATTTTTCAAGGAACTGGCAGAACAAGGATTACAGCTTCAGACATCTTGGTACCTATTTAAATATCTAGAACTTTGAACATTTGTTGGTGTTTCTGGGGATAAAATAAATCATTTAGGAAAAGAAAAAGAAAAACGGCCTCTTTATTACATGTATTTACTTCCCCTTTGAAGTTCGTGTCAGATTTGCTCATTTAAAAGAAAATAATTCCACTACAGTCATTACAGTAATTCAGGTTCAAACAGCCGATGAAATCAAGCTATATTCTGTCTGCTTTGAAGATCTTCAGTTAGTTTTCTCACACACATTTTGAATAAATCTTCTAAACCACAATGTTATGGAAAAATTGACAGACTGGAAGGGAGTAAACCACGGTATCAGAGGTATTAAAAATGAGAAAATAAAATCTTTCTCAAGAAGGTCATGTAATCTCTCCCTTGCTACAGCAGATTTTTTTTTTTTTCTAGAAAGCTTTTTTCAAACCCAGTTTAAAAATGAACAAGTGGCATTTCCATCACTTCCCCTGGGAGGCAATTTCATACTTAATGTATTCTCAGTGTATATAAGGTAGGGAGGGACACCCACATCTCCCACTTTGTTGAAAAGTGCTCTAATCATCTGGGAGAGAGGGCAAGTGGGAGGAAAGGAAATGTATTCCACCCCTCCTGTTGAAGCTGTGTCACTATGCAGAAAAGATTTCAGGATATGATGGTATGGGGGAGGGAGAGGGGAAAGAAGAGAAAGAGCTGTCTTCCAGTTAGCACGTTCAGTTTGGTACAGGGAATCCTAGGTTATCATCATGACTTTTACTCAAGAGACTTTATTTTATCCACTGGTCAAGACAAAATAGGAAACATTTCTAGCTAATTTGTTTATAGTTCTTATTTTTATAAACTCATATATAGAAATACAAGATTGAAGAGGCACGACCATCTGTTTTTCTCAGACGGTATTTTGCAACAGCATCATGCAGAAAGATCTGAAAAAAAAAAAAAACACTTCTCTGGACAATCTGTTGGTGTTACATACAGTGCCTTGTGCACCTTCCAGGTTAGACATTAATTCCACCTTAACAATTAAGTTCTCCTTAATAATACATATTTAAAGACAAAAAAAAATTATGTTACTAAGAAAATGAAATCTTATTTCTTAATATTACTTAATCTACAAATGTATTTTCTTGGCTATCACATTTCAGCATCCTCCTTCCTGTACTACTGAAATTCAAAGTCATAGAATCATAGAATCATAGAATCATAGAATGGTTTGGGTTGAAAAGCACCTTAATGATCATCAAGTTCCAACCCCCCTGCCGTGGGCAGGGACACCCTCCATTAGACCAGGTTGCTCAAAGCCTCATCCAGCCTGTAGTTGCAGAAACTATATTTTTTATTTCTGTGATCTTTTCTGTGGAGAAGAAAAAAACATCCTCTGAGTGAAAAATTTCCACCTAATATCCAACCTAAATCTCCTCTCTCTTAGTTTAAAACTGTACCCACTCATTCCTTCCCTATCAACCCCTGCAAATAGTGGCTCCCTGTCCTGTTTATAGGCGTCCTTCAAGTACTGGAAGGCTGCAATGAGGTCTCCCTGGAGCTTTCTCTTCTCCAAGCTAAAGAAGCTCAGTTCCCTCAACCTTTCTTCATAGCAGAGGTACTCCAGCCCTCTGATCATCTTAGTGGCCCTCCTCTGGACCTGTTCCAAGAGCTTCTTGTGCTTGGGGACCCCAGGCCGGGACACAGTACTCCAAATGGGGTCTCACAAGAGCAGACTAGAGAGGGAGAATGACTTCACTCTCCCTGATGGCCGGGGCTTCCAGCTCGGGGAAGCAGCTGAACCACTAGACGAGCAGGGAGCAGACCCGGGGTCGTGATGCGGCGGGGCTGAATACCGGCACTCCAGCCACCACCTCTGCCAGAGGAGACTTCCCATGACTAACAAATGCTGACCTAGTTTATGAGCTCAAACAAGAACGCACACTAAAATCATTTCTCCAGTGGCACAACAAACATCACTACTTCCAAAAATACTAACAGGACAAGAATGGAAGCAACTTTTGGGCCAGTCTACTCTGCTGTGACAACCATAACAAAGCCTGATGGGACCAATACTTTTAAACAGCATAGTCGGACCCCAACCTCCTCCAGCACACTCACCTACTCCCCATGAGATGAGGACGATGGCATGCCTCCAATCAGCACCCCATGCCTCTCTGACTCTACTATCTCTCAAAGTCATAGAATCATAGAATCATAGAATGGTTGGCGTTGGAAAGGACCTTAAAGATCATCAAGTTCCAACACCCCTGCCATGGTCAGGGACACTTTCCACTAGACCAAATTGCTCAAAACCTCATCCAGCCTGGCCTTGAACACTTCCAGGAGCGGGGCATCCACAATTTCCCTGGGTAACCTGTTCCAGTGTCTAACCACCCTTAACAGTAAAAAATGTCTTCCTAATATCTAACCTAAAACTACCCTCTTTCAGTTTAAAGCCATTACCCCTTGTCCTATCACTACACTCCCTGATAAAAAGTCCCTCTCCATCTTTCTTGTAGACCCCCTTTAAGTACTGGAAGGCTGCTCTAAGGTCTTCCCGAGGTCTTCGCTTCTCTAGGCTGAACAACCCCAACTCTCTCAGCCTGTCCTCATATGGGAGGTGCTCTGGCCCTCTGGTCATCTTCATGGCACTCCCTTGTCTGGACTCGCTGAAACAGGTCCACATCCTTCTTATGTTGGCGGCCCCACAGGTGAACACGGTACTCCAGGTGGGGGTCTCACAAGAGCAGAGTAGAGGGGGAGAATCACCTCTTCGACCTGCTGCTCACATTTCTTTTGATGCAGACTAAGATATGGTTTGCTTTCTGAGCTTCACCTGCACATTTCTGGGCTATGTTCAGCTTCTCATCGACCAACATCCCCAAGTCCTTCTCCTCAGGGCTGCTCTCTATCCATTCTCCAACCAGCCTCTATTTGTGCCTTGGGATTGCTCCGACTCATGTGCAGGACTTTGCAGTTGGCCTTCTTGAACTTCATGAGGTTGGCATGGCCCACCTCTAAAGCCTGCCAAGGTCCCTCTAGATGGCATCCCTTCTCTCCAGCATGTCAACCGCACCACACAGCTTGGTGTCATTGCCAAACTTACTGAGGGTGCACTCAATCCCACTGTCCATGTCACATAGATGTTAAACAACACCGGTTCCAACACCAACCCCTGCGGAATACCACTTGTCACCAGTCTCCACTTGGACATGGAGCCATTGACTGCAACTCTTTGAGTTCAACCATCCAGCCAGTTCCTTATCTATGGAGTGGTCCATCCATCAAATTCTTGTCTCTCCAGTTTAGATACAGTAATGTCATGCAGGACAGTGTTAAATGCTCTGCACAAGTCCAAGTAGATGGTGTCAGTTTCTCTCCCAGTTACACACCAGTGCTGTAACTTCATAGCAGAAGACCACCAAATTTTTCAGGCACTATTTGCCCTTAGTGAAGCCAAACTGGCTGTCACCTCCTTGTTTTCCATGTGCCTTAGCATAGTTTCCAGGAGGATCTGCTCCATGCTCTTGCCCAACAAGGTTTAAGCAGATTGGTTGTAGGAGGCTTTGAGCAACCTGGCCTAGTGGAAAGTGTCCCTGCCCATTGCAGGGGCTTGGAACTCGATGATCTTTAAGATCCAGCCATAACCATTCTATGATTCTATGATGATTCTATGATTCTATGAGTATATGCTTAAAATTACATTTTGTTTGAGCTTCATGATGAATCAGTACTAACATTCCTAGAACAGTACAGTTTTAGTAAAGCTGTATTCCTTGTGACAGTCTCTCATCTTCCCAGATGCAAATGCAGCCATCGCTTCAATACCTGCTGTAAGGAGGCAGAAGTAAGACAGAGTTAACTTTAGTAAGTATAATAAATCCCCATGAATACCTGAAAGATTAGGGTTCTGTCTAAAAAGTGAACTTTGTGTTCCAGTCTGTAAATACCGAGTAGTGATCTAATTCACATTGTAAGTCTGCAACAAAACAAAACTAGTGTGCTTTTCTTTCCTTTCATATTCTGATTTTTGAACAAGATATTTTTACTGAATGCCTCATCACAGGAGGATTTCTGGATTTCATCAATGAAAACACCTCTGTGCCTAGTGGAATACTTTTGCAGTGGGTAAGTGGCAGGAGGAAGTAATTAGAGGGAAGGAACTGTATGAAAGTCAAAAGATGAAAATGTTATGACACTGAAGCAAGCTCAGATAAAATACTTGAGAAAATTCAGTTTTAGCTCCTCTGATATGTAGACTAAAGTTGACTATGACTCTTATTCAGTCATAATTATGTCTTTGGCTCCAGACTCTCTCTCTACACTGTTCTTCTCCATCTGTTCAATTCAGTGTCACTCTTAGCAGTTTTCTTCATACCTTTCCTGCACAAAAAATTCCCTCCCACAATTCCAGAATGGATGAATACATTGCAACTACAATGAGTGCCCACTAGCTGCTTTCTGTACCATTCTCTGCTTTGTGCTGAACCATCTTTTGTCCTTAGAATGTGAGTCCTTTGGAACAAAGTATTCACTAGTGATTGAGTATTTCTGAGCAAAATTTACACTTAAAGAACCACAGGCATTGTTACATTTACCATTTGTAGAAGTTAGAACAGAACTTAATAAATAAGTTCATCTAATATCTATGGAAGTGATGGTGTGCATGATTATCTGTGCTATTACAAGTGGTTTGAATGATTCTTCCATATCTCTCTTCAATTTCTAGAGTACAAAGTACTTCACCTCACAATATATCATCAGACAAAGGCTGTTATTGATCCTGGAAGTCACATTTCTGCAAGTGGTAGAAAGAAGCTGTGCACAACTTTCTTTTCCTTCCATTCCAGGCACCCATTGTTGTTGCAAAACAGATGAGACTTAGGATATTTACTGCCTACTGTGCATAAACTCAAAATAGGCAACACAATTCTTAGTTGTCTCCCAGATAGTGAAGTAAGGTTTCCAAGAATGAACCCATTTGTCTGAGTGCTCATTTCACTTTCTTCAGGCGCATATCAAGATTAAGTAGGAAATCACTGTATCTTTATGTGCTTTTACAAAGAATGAACACAGAGTTAAAATTACAACAAAATTCCAAATTTATATTCTCAGTGCAATGCCTGTCAATACAAAAGCGACTCAATTTTCATACACTCAAAAGAAAAACAGAATAGCGAATTGGAATAGTAAAGTAGGCAGCATAATCTAACACAGCACCAACCTCAAAAAGCATACTTTGATCTTGATCAAAGGTAGAGAAACTGGATGGGTACCTATCTTTACGTCATCTATAGTGTTTCTCCTGTAGTATCAGAGAGCAACCACTGACTTCACAAGGTGAACGGCAGTTACTCACACTAAAGTCAATTAAATTACTCATATGAGTAACACCACCAGTGACAGAAAGAGATTTGTAATCTGACATTTAGAGAATAACTTCTAACACTGCCCTGCAGTCCTCAATGTAAGCCGTTTGCAAGACTATCTGAGTCAAGTTTCAGGGTATTTTGCTACCTCAGCAAAAGGTAGTTGAGGCAAAATGTAAAGACTTTTAAAAAAAAAGCCTTCTCAGCAAAAAAATAAAAGACACTGAAAAGTAGAAGTCCCTGGATGTAGGTGAGGTCTGTGACTATGACACGTTATGATAATCACATATTTTTCACAGTCTGTGTGGAGAAGATAGGAGAGAAAAAAGTTGACATAGATGTTAAATTATTGTGCCAATAGAGATCCAATTGGACTTGATTAAAACTGTCAGATATGAAACATATGAACTATACAGTTCCTGGAAAACGTACATATTGTTCATTATTTGCTCCAGCTCCAGTTTTCAAAACCCTAAAAGAACACCCTATAATTTCTCACTAATCTCCTTGGTCTGAGTTAAACAACACTTTAGTTTAACAGATTTATCCAGTAAAACACTTCTGAAAATGACCTTCTTCTTTAAAAAAAAAATTCTTCCACTAACAGTTAGTCAACCATAAACACCTTCCATAAGTGCTGTTCTAGTTCCTCCCACAATCTCCTCACCAGAAAATTGATCAGTATGCTGTAAAGCCAAATAGATTCAAGCTACAGAAAAATATGTTCAACAGACACAACTCAAGGATCTCTAGGCGTCTGGTGTCTTACTTACACAAGTGGTCTGCAGCACAGAGGACCCCAACCAATATTTCTGAAAAAATAAAGTGTTTTTTCCTGAATGCATATTGTATAAATTTATGTTTCTGACATATTTTTGAAAAAACAAAAGCATGACAGCAGATTTGAGGTCCCATTCTCCATCGACACGCCACAGCGGTGGTAATCATATATTTTTCAGTCTGTGTAGAGAAGATAGGAGAGGAAAAAAAGGTTGTCCAGTTAATGCTACAGACTCACAATCCTTCACTTACCTTAGGCATAAGGACTAGCTCTATAGAGCTAGATAAAATAGATGAATGATCATACCTTCAGGCTTAACACTGCCTTGAAATGCTGGGTTCCCTACTCATGCCATTTCACTGTAGACATCTTAAGAGTCTAATTTAGTATCTCTCTTAGATTTCTATTCCCTCATGGTCAACTGAAACTCAGAACTCATAATGATGTCTGCCAGTGGTATGTGAGTAGAAAAACTAATACTGCAATGTTTAAAAATTTGCTATTTTGCATAGTTCCACAAATCTGATCAAATTTTATTAAATGAGTTCAAGTCTTTATGTTGCAAAAGTTATGAAAAGGGACAGGTATTTAAGGAATGCTCTATTTGGAAGGGATTTGTTTTAATTTAATTTAATTTAATTTTTTGTGTATTATTCATATAAGTGCCTTGGCCTTGCACAGCAGTAGTTCAGAAAGAAAAAATATGAAAACAAAGACAGGTCTCCAAAGATTATGACAAAACAGACCACATACCAATTTTAAGCAAAAGTTTGGGGGGGGGTTTCTTAAAAATCTTATCTAAAGTCCACACTCTTTATGAAGTCTCAGGTTTTGAATATCTATTGGTGAGTTGAGTTCTGATGTGCACACCTCTCCAACCAGACCATAAAAAAAATAATATAAGGAGATCTTGGTACAAGCTGAGGATGGTTTCAGATGTTTGCTTTGGTGCCTCTGTAGATTTACTCACAAAGCACTGAATGCATTTTGCGTCAAGACAGTGAAACAGAGACTTACATATGTTTATCTCCCTACTCTTAATTAGGGGTTGCACGTTACTCCTTGAGCTTTAATACACACTTGAGTTCTCTAATATCTTAAGAAATATAACTATACTGCTCACAGGTGCATATATTATTTGCAAATACACAATACCTTTTGGCTTCTTCCCAAGCCCACTAAAGTTTACTGTAGCCTGTTCCACTGAGCTTCATTTTCTAGTTTCAGTGGAAGGCACGGTTCAATGTATATATAAGGTACAACATAGGTGAAATAAATCTCTGAGACAAAATGCTTTGTCTGCAGGAATTTGTCCTAATAATGATTTTTTACTTCAGTTCCCAAATTAGGAAAGTGCTTACATTACATTAATTTATATTAAACATATTTTAAAATATCATTTATTGAACAGTTACCAATATGTTGTAGGAGTCTTCAGAAGACAGACCATTTCCAACCCCATCTTTCTATACTCTAAAACAATAGATCTTCTATGTAATATCCTATTATAAAGATTCTGTAACAACAATCAGCAATTTGGAGTTTCAGCTACCAAGGGGTTTTGTGTGCCAAGTGTACCCAATCTTTAAACAAACATTGAAAGATGACACCTTTTCAAGTGTCTCTGCTCCTTTTATAGCCTATCTAGTAAAGGAATGTTTAACAGAGCAATGGCTTTTACACTAGGGAATGAGGAGTTTAATGGTTCATACATACTTTATTTGAAAAATATCAATAACCATTCACAAGTCTCTTCTTGCATAAACTACATGAAAATCCCCATGTAAATGGTGCATAGCTTCTTTATGATTCATGCTATGGGTTTGTTGGGTTGGGTTTTTTTTTTTTTTGGTTTTTTTTTTTTTTTTTTGTGTGTGTGTGGTTTTTTTTGGTTTTGTTTTGGTTTGGTTTTTTTTTTTTTTTACAGTGTTAAATCACTTTTTAAAGTGTGGCTTTACCTGCCAAGCTTAAGGTAAATTTCCATTGGTGATTAAATACATGTTTCATTCCCTACAATTTTTTCAGTTACATAAATAGACTGGATGCAACTCTATTTTCCCTTGTTATTAAAAGTCAAAATAGTCATTTTGAAGTACTCAGTAATACCTGTTTGGTAGATTGGCAGTCTAATTCATTCAAACAAATTCAGAAGCCAGAAACAGAATTGTATTATAAAAGGCTTGACTGTTACTTCATGGCATTTAACTATGTAAAAAACATACACAGAGACTCAGAATGCAGATTTTCAGGTATTTCCTCAGTAGACATCCATAAGTTTAATGATGCTAAACCACAGTGTTAAAACAGGTGCACAATCCAGTGACTCAGACAACTCTGTGATAAGCTAAACAGGCAGTTTGCAATTTTATTTAACAGCACTTAGAAAACTGTTCTCCAGCTATCCATTTGGGCAAACAGTTCTGTACAGGGTTTCAAGCTAGGGACAAAGAACTGAAACATGGAAGGTCTGAAGTATTCTCTGTTCACAGACCATGACCACCGTGTAAGAGATTTGGCCTGCATAGCCAGAGTGCTTTTTTTTTTTTTTTTTTTTTAAATAAATGATGGTATAAAACTAAAGGACACCATAAGCTTCTTAACCAAGACCAATAGTTTTACAACTCCTTAATGTAGATTAGGGCTTTCTAGAAAGAGATTTACTCTACTGTTTGCCAGTAAAGGTGAAACACCTGAAAACTAGACCTCTTGAATGAAAAGAAGCATTGATTTTCTTGTGCATGTGCATGTTTTGATTTTGTTAATTTATTTGTTTGTTTTGCTAGTTTTGCAGAATAGGTAATTCAGACAAACGTTGTAACACAACCACAAAACATGAATAACTGAGAGAAGTATTACCAAATAATTGTCTTTCCTGGTGGGCAGGAAGTTCTTAATACCCCATTCTCACTAAAAATATCTGACACATTTCCAGTAACATATCCATGAACTAATTTCAGTGCTATAGGAGCTAGGCTAATTTCTCCCATCCTATGGTCTAACCTCTGGCAGAATACTGGAAGGTAACCTGTGGAATTTTACTGTTCCATTGGAAAGGGAAATAATTTCGGTATTGAAACCCATCTTCAAAAACATCAAATTTCTAGGTGAATTTCAGATTAGATTTTGAGGTCTTTTTTCCACTCACATATGTCAAATAACTGAAAACATTTTTAGATGTAAATTTACTTTTACTTTCTTTACTTTCTTCATTTTCTTTATTAAAGTTTGGGGCACACAGCTCCAAGTATATGTTTATTAAAAGGTTTTATTATAAGATAGAACCTGTGCTTTTGAACAAATTATAATTGAGAAGGGCGTGGTCACAGAAAAGTGATAAATTTTTGCCCAATCCTGTCTGCTTCTATGTAAAGTGAAATGTTACCTGGCGTTGTCCCATAAAGCTTATGAACAGAGGGTTTGATTGAAGATTTAATAAAATTAACACTACTTTCTTATTTTCGTCTTTTCTTCTTAATCTTCTCTTCAAGATGAAACTCATCAGCACTTGACAAAAACTGCAAATAACAGCCAGATGCAGAAGCTGGTTTTATCTTTTTATGCAAGTATGTGGTGCTAATTAGTGCAAATTGATTAAACTTTAATTGCCTGATCCATGGCTAATTAATATTTATAAGATGAATGAGCAAGAAAACCAGACATTTATTAAAACACTTTAATGATTTTTCATATGTTTTGACAAAGCAGCGCAGATAGATGTTGTGAGTTTAGATGTGCCAGACATAAGTACAGTATTTCTTATGTTTTCTGACTATCAGCTTCAGAAAACTAATCACTTTCCCCCACAAACTGCATATGAAAGTAGTTTTTTTCTTCCACACAAACATTACAGTAGTGTTCTAGTTTGTATTTTATAATGTGTTTTGTTGAAGAACAGAATGACATAGCACTATCATGCCTCACGCTAACAAACACATGACTACATCAGACAATCTGTGCACAAGTACGTTCTTTAAAATGGGCTGAACTGAATTTAATAGTCTTGGTTTCTTTTATGTGTACCTCAGTTAAAAAATATTATTTTAATCCCAATCTAACAGTATGGTGCTATCTCTATCAATGGATTACTTCTTGCACTTCTCTGAAAGCTCATCTCTTGTCAAAATATAATATATTCAAACAATGCTCCTTTACTAACAATAACCCCAGTGTTTTAAACACATTGTGTGATAAAAAGAAAAAAAACCTGTCTTACTATGATAGTGTGTCCTAAAACTATTTTGAAGCCAATGTGCAGCTTATTTTAAGGTCCATTACTGCTTTCATTCATTCTGATTCTCCAAACTCGAGAACATGCTAGACAATTGTTTCAGTAGTACCCTTTTGGAGATAGCCCATTTTAACTAGGCTTTCATTTCAGGAAATGCGTCCTCACACCATTTTCACTCAGCCTTCCTACATTCTTTGCCTTCTGATAAGTCTGTAGTCTAAAAAACAACTAGTTGGGTGACAGGGTGAGGGTCTTTAACCTTCATGATTCCTCTAGTTATGTATATGCTAGTAAACAAAATAGGAAAAATAAAGGCTCTAGTTTTGGCCCATGATTCACAGAATCACAGAATCACA
>NW_010118188.1:0-217 GCF_000699245.1 Pterocles gutturalis
TGTTCCTGTCTAAGCCATGAGCCACTAACATTTCCAGGAGAATGCTGTGGGACATGTTGTCGAATGCCTTGCTAAAGTCCAAGTAGATGACATCCCTGGCCTTTCCCTCATCCACTAGGCGGGTCACCTGGGCATAGAAGGAGATCAGGCTGGTCAAACATGACCTTCCTTTCATGAACCCATGCTGGCTGGGCTTGATCCCCTGGGCGTCCCGTTC
>NW_010118188.1:268-22831 GCF_000699245.1 Pterocles gutturalis
ACAGGCCTGTAGTTCCCCGGCTCCTCCTTACGGCCCTTCTTGTAGATGGGGGTCACTTCGGCAAGTTTCCAGCCATCTGGGCCCACCCCTGTTAGCCAGGACTGGTGATAAACGACAGAGAGTGGCTTGGCAAGCTCCCATGCCAGCTCCCTCAGTACTCTTGGGTGGATCCCATCTGGTCCCATAGACTTGTGTGTGTCCAGGTGGTGTAGCAGGTCATTAGCTGCTTCCTCCTGGATTGTGGGAAGGTTATTCTGGTCTTTGTCCCTGCCTGCCAGCTCAGGGAGTTGAATACCCTGACGATAACTAGTCTGACTATTGAAGACTGAGGCAAAGAAGGCATTAAGAAGGCATAAGGCATTAAGAGATGAACAAAGAGGAACAGAACAGAAAGGAGGAACCAACAACATGTGCGGTGGAAGGAACATGAGTATCTGCAGGAGAAAGTACCAGGAACCGTAGTTCTGTCAGAGAGATGACAAAGGGTGTTGCTATTGCATGAAGTCCGTAAAGGAACTGACAAGAAGAGGGACCATTTGTTCACCCACCTTCAAAGGAAGATGAACCAAGATCAGCTTGACATCAGGATGATGAAATGGAGAGAAGGTAGGAAGCCCCAAGGCTTGGCTAATTCAATCTCACAAAACACGTGTCGGTAAGTCATGGTTACTCATAGACTTGGGCAAACGGTGGCATGATGGAGAGATAAGACTCAAGCTTAGTGTCAATGCCAAGAACATGCTCATGTACAAAGAACATAAATTGCATTCAGGCTCTAAAAGAGTTTCGTAGCCAAGGGAATGACTTCAGGACAGCCCCCCAGGTGCAGCATACCAGTTGATTTCAAGATCGATAGATAACTTTATACAAAACCTGGCTGCTGGCAAGAGGAGCAGTCTGAAGGCAGGGAAGCAAGACAAATCTTCTGTCCACGTGTTCCTCTGCGCAGAGGCTTCCACCAGCTTGGCATGCAACCTGTGCTCTTCATTATCCACACTGCTCCTTTATTTGTTAACCTTTGTTTCTGCCTCTGAGTTCCACGGGAGATCAGCTGACAGAGTGAAAAAAATTACTGATAGCGTAGTTGGAGTTTGGTTTAAAAAAAAAAAAAAAAAGGCAAATGAATCTCGCTTTTTGCCCATTCTCTGATTCCTATCAGCAGATGTCATTCATTCACAGCAAGGAATATTAACAAAAAAAAGTCAGAATGGTGGCCTATGAAGGGGAACCTTATTTCACACATCAGAGCTTGTAAGACAGCTTGAATCAATTATCTCCCAGTTGTTTTTAGCTCAAAAAGGAGGAAGGAATAAGATATCTTAATTACTGTGTGTCCTTTCATAACATCGTGTCCTGTCACTGTAGGGAAGAGACATTTACTCACACAGAATGTGCTTCTGAGCAGTGGCCGTTGGGTATTTGAGGATACTCTCGCAGTCATTCCTGAAATCAAAACTCAGGGAATGCAAAAACAAGCGCACATTTCAATTCCTCATCCCTTGGGCTTTGCAGCTGTGATGGGTGATCTAAAACACGTTGTGCTATTCATTAGCTGGACTGTTATCAACGTGCCTCGTCCAACCATCCTGTCCATCTGCCCTTATTTCAACTCTGATCAAGTTCCAGGCAGAAGCCAAATTATTGGGGAAAAGTTTGTACTCAAACAACAAGTAGGTGAGCAAAAGCAGAGCTTGCACAATACTGCAGCACCCCAGATACGGATCAGCTACAGCCCTCGGCTGCACCACCAGCGTTTTCAGCTGTTTTCCAGGTGATATTTAGCAAACTCAATTTCAATATGCGAAAACTAAACAGGACCCTAATATTGCAGTCAGAGGAGTCAGGTACAGGAAGCATGTAAGTGCTGATATGAAGCTTTAAGCACTAATTAGAACAATAGGTTAGGTGTGCTTTTATCGAAACAGCAGTTTCTTGAGAGCCCATCAGCTACTGCGACTGGCCAGGTTGGTTTGTTATCTTTCTGTCTGTCAGGTTTGCATCCCTCTATTTTTTTACTTCTGTCTTCTCCCTCTTCCTTACTATCTCATTTAACATGGTCCTCAATCAGATAACCTTTCCAAAATGAACATTACCACATTCCACACACCCTTATCAATTAACATGATCGATCAGGTCTGGTTCTCGTTAGGGCCTCTCTTACCATCTGTCAGTCAGGTTTGTGTCATTGTATGTTCTTGTTCATTTTGTCCCTCTTTTCTTATTATCCCTTTCTGCAGCTAAAGATTCTTCACCAGAAACTTCTCAAGGAGCAGCAGCTCTCTTCTTCCACATACCTTTGCAACCGTTTCTATCTTTTCTAGAAATTCACTTTAAATGTCCCTATTCCTTCACCTGTGCAACAAGCAGCAAAGGGACAACTTGGCATTGAAAAAAATGACAGTTATAATTAGCAGCCATGCCTCATACCTGTGGCTGGAAGCTTCCAACAACACTCAGCTATCCCCCTACACAGCCCTTCACTGGGTGAGTCTTAAACTTTGGTCAAGGGTCAATAACGTGAGGTTTACACACAACAACTGCCACAGTTGCCTTCACGTACATTAAGAAAAACCTGCAGCACATTGTCAACTTGTCCAGATATTACTGGACATCTCTGCAGAGAGAAAGGCTTCAACATACATCTTCCTGGTGCCGCTGCTTGGATTTGTCATGGTGTGGGTGCTACTGAAGGCTAGAGGCATAACTATTGCTACCTGACAGACAACATGTGTGCTTGGAAGACACATACCTTTTTCAAAGGTGATACCATAACATCCAACCAACTCTATGTACATGTATCAGTTCTGCATATTTCAAATTTTATTTCTGGTGCTTAAGTTCTGCACCCAGTCCCGTTAAAGGTGTCACTCCAGACTCCTTGTAGACAGTCAGGTCTTCTAGATTCTTCTCTGTTCACAACAGTTCAAAGGTGCTGTTTTTCTCAACAAAACGATCTGATAATCGCTTAGCACAAGAGCATCAGAAGCACATGCGCTTGTTAAGCATCACTGCGGCTTAGTAATGAGATACAAGAGTGTGTTATAGGGGATCATAGTTTAAATCCTAGCACTCTTGACTTCACATTTATTGAAGGCAGTCCATTTTGTACAACACTGAGCATATAGTGCAACTCTGGCACCACAGCTGTGACTTGATCTCCATAAATCCTACTTAAGCAGAGACAAGAGCAGAATTATGCAAATGACTGTTTCTGTGCCACATGTACGTGATAGCTGTATACTGAAGCTTATTGTGGTACATCTTCAAACACCAATACTTTTTTAACCCACCTACATGAAAAATAGGCAAGATGAGTAACAGCTTGCAGAATTTTATTCTACAAGAGTTGCAGTTGAAAAATATTTATTACAAGCTTTAATATTAAAGGAAACATACAAAAATGCATGTACAAAGAGGGACAGTAAAAACACAAGAAAGATGGAAGACTTTTCAAACACAGCTGTGAATGTGACAAAGAATTACTTTTCTGAAAGGACCTTTCTGAAACATTATGATTAAAGGCTCAGTACAAAACTGCTGCTTGCTCAGCACACGTATCTGCCAGTCACACTTGGCAGCTGAATAAGATGTCTTCCACCAGTCTCTTGTAGACCCAGGCATCACCTTTAAGCCGTTGTTGGCGGATACCCACTACTTCAGGTTTGCTGAGCTGACACACTTCTAACTTAAACACCATAGTTACTTTGCCAAAATCTGACCGTGTCTGACATTTCAGGGTATAACTGTACAAAACAAAGGAAAAACAGAATAATCATTGAACTGTTTAATGTTTGTTTTGCAATGCAATTTTTAAAGAATGAAAGCACTTTACAGAAATTATCCCATTGCTATTCAGAATATTGGGAAACTACCCAGAGTTCAGTGAATTAAGAACTTTGGATATGTTAGTCCAAGAACACTGTCACTATGCCCAAGTACCAGCATGTAGCACCAACGTCCTAGCCACAGGAACCACTGCCAGCCACAGACCCCTGTTCTCAGGAGTGTAGAGCTGGAAGGATGGAGATGTTCCCACATTTCCCTAGACACGATCAATCTCCTCTCTGCAGAGACACCACTGCTGAGAGGCCGGTTACAGCTCAGCTGGTGTGAGAAGTGGAAAAACTGAAAGTGAAGTCTAAATCATTACAGGGGGAGAAGGTGCTTCTGTGTAATTCAGTATTCAGATTTTCTCCATTCAGATTTTGAGCTTGGAAATGCATCAGAGGTTGAAGTGTACTCTGATGTTCTATAATGCCTATCATTTAAATATTAAAAAACTTCAGAAAATACATATTCATAGGTGAGAACAACATTTCTTTCATGCATTGGGACATTAGGAGAGACATTAGGCTTTGATCAGAACTAGGAACCAATCCTACTCTCAGTACCTTAGTTGAGTTAGTATATCCTACAAATTAAAATAATCTGCACAACGCTGTGAGGATTCTGTGCAGCATTTAAAATATACTGTTCTCTTGGCTAAACACTAATGTCTTTTAACTGCCAAGAATGAGGGCTAAAAGGTATCCCACACTATCTCCCAAAATTGTCCCATTTGGTCATGTGACTGTACCCTAACAAATCTTTTGTATTTACAGTTTCACAAGAGATTCCCATCAGTCTCTAAGAGTTACCTCCTTATTATCCATTCATACCTGTCAGGCAGAGAGCTCTATTACATCTCATTCAACATTCTTTTGCATTGTGTGGACAAGCTTTATTGCAAATGTTCATTTAGTGCTCTACACACTTTCTGTAAAATTGTTGTCTTTTACAACATGGGGCTCAGTGATCTTTAAGGTCCCTTCCAACCCAAACATCCTGTGATTCTATGATCATATTTTACACTTACCCCTTCTGAACATATTCCACATGCTTCTTCGAAAGAACGGTGATTATTTCATTCAACAGTTGGTCTGGATTCAGCAGCTGAGTGGTGGTAACATTATAGTGTGCCTAGAAGTAGTCAGCTCATTAAAAAGAAGTCAAAGAAAAAAATCTCTCTCCTAAAACTGAAGACATTATGGAAAGTTTTCATAGAGAAACATTCAAAAGAGCAAACTTAGTGATAAATGCATCAACTTCCCAATGTTATCATAATTAAGACACTGTAGTAGCAACAGGAACACTAAACAACAACTACTGGACAATTAATATCAAAGCATGTATGAGCTATAATCCATTATAAAATCCAAAGTAGCAGTGATGGGCTGGGGCAGCACAGAGGTTACTACAAGTCTTTTATGTGGCCAGAGGAGATTCCTGGAGAGGAGTGCAGAAGAGAGCCACACAGCTGTGCTTAGAGCACCCTCCTGCACGCTCCACAGCTAGGAAATCACCCACACTGTCACCTGGCCACAACTGAGCACTTCTGACACCAAGGAACAGGCACGGCACCATGTGGCTTTTCTTGGACTAAAACATCACCATGCCTAAAGGGAAAAGGTAACTTTCTACTGAAGTTTACTGTTATAGGGGTTGTATATCACATATAATACTTCATATCACAGTCCAATAAGTGACTTCTTGAACAACTGTAGACATCCATGTGTAATGAGAGAAAAAGTATGCCTTTCTATTTAGCTTTTGAAGTCACAGAAGCAGATAAGAAAAAACGAGATCATAAAATAGCTGGAGAAATTAACACAGGTTAAGGACGCAAAGTCAGAGTAAAAGACTGGTTCTTACAGTTCCTATTGAGCCTAAAATGTATGCAACGCCCTGCCATAACCTCCGTAACACTGAAATAAAGTTCTATCTTCCCCTATTGTATTCCAGCATCCCTAGACATGCATCAGTAATTTTGCAGGTACTATGGACAAGGGAAACTGATGCAGAAGGACAAAAGCCTTTAGAGACAGAAGACCTATCTCCTGTTTCAGATTGCTCAGGTTCTTGAATTATTTGCACAGTGCAAACTCCTGTCCAATGACTTGGTCAGGTTTGTAGCCCAACACATGTCCTGAACTTGTAGGACTGCCACCTTTCCCCCAACAAGCGTCTCTTGGAAAAGCTTCCAACTGGAATAGAGTGGCTGGATTCCATTTACACAGGCTGCAGAACACAGAGTGGTCCTTTCACCGACAGACAGCTCCTACTGTGCAGTGGGTGCCCTAACAGCTGCAGCCCCAGCAGCCAGTCATGTGAAGGTGTACATCACTTTCTATGGAACTGTTTGTGCCTCAGTAACAAGAGTCTTGCCTCTTTCATGTCAATCATGTTTTTCAATCATGTCATCTACAGATTCAAGTATACGTTCCTCCTTATACAACTTCTGAGGTGCACTAAGTTGCTTTTGAGTGATGTATACAATTCTGTTCGCTACACTAGCATTATGCCAACGCCATTTGATGTGTATCCTACAAAACTAAGATTAACCTCGTGAGTCAGCTTTGGTAGGTACAAACTATTAATGTAATTTTAAAGTGCTCTGCACAATGCACTGAAGAACTGCTTTTTCTATGGCTACGTAAAGAAGAAGTAGCCAATTGGCTCAGATGCAGTGACACCAAAATTTTAAAAATCAAAAGTATGCTGACATTGTCAGAAATCTTTTCATATGGTGTAGTTATTCAGGCTTTAAATTTAATCTTGGAACAAGTATATCACTCCTGGACTACAGAAACCTAAGCCAGAAATGTTACCAATTTTTTTTGTGTGTGTGTGTGTAATGAGCTAGCAATATCTCTACACAAATAACACAATTTTCAGCTATGGTTCCTTTAAAACCATCCTGCTTCCCTCAAATTTGTTTTAGATGGGATATAAAAAGCAATGATCAAACTCTTCCCTTGACTTGCCTGAGCCCAGACTAACACAACATCATCTAGCCATAAGTGGGACATGATCCTGTTACCAGAGAAGCAGTGAGAGTGACTGCACTTCACTGCAGAACGAAAGCAAGTGAGGTCACGTAAGTTTTCACAAGGCCATTACTAAAGGAAAAGGATGTTTTCAATAACCATTCTTTTAATGTAAGATTCTTCCAGCAATCATACCTTAAGTTTCCTCGGACAATCTCTGGTGAATTTTTTCTTTTTGCTTGGCGTAAGCATCATGATCACTTTATCTAGCCCTCTTTCAAGACTCCCAAATAATTTAGCTTTTCTCTTCCTTTGGCTGCTATCCTCATGAGCTAGGTTGAGACCTAATTCCACTGAATGACTCCTGTTACATGAACAAAATAAGTTATTTTCCCCTCACTGTTTAGAAACCAGTTATTTCAGGTACATCACTAAAATACTACCAGATCTGACAAAGTGAGGAAAACCAAAGCAAGTCCAGCGTACTACGAGTTTGTTTGAAACTCAGTTGAGACTGAAACCCAGAGCTGTATACAGAAACCGCAGTCCTCTGGGGAACTGGAATAAGAAGTAACTTACACCACAGTAAATAAAAATATATTCTGAAGGTAATTGTATTACATAGTTTTAAAACTTTTATCTGCCTTCAGTGTTTCTAGTGAATGTAGAAAGAGGTTTTAGGAAGATTTTTACCAAGAGAATGGAAATAACAGTTTGCTGTTGTAACAAGGCTTCCTAGGCAGTACATGGATTAAGGTAGTCATGCTCTAAATCAGAAGCGTACACAAATAACTGGACATTTACCTTTCGGAAAGAACCTCAGCTGCTGTCAATTCACCGGTGTTTGTTGGGTTTGTGGATTTCTTAATTGGGGTGACTGCAGTGAACTGGCTCTCTGAAAGAAAGCATGCAAGCCAAAGCAGGTATGTTTTTGCATAAAGGATTTTCTTTTCTTCAGCAAGGATTTCTCATGATTAATAATTTATTTCTAAAACTAGCCCCCTTCTCTATCTCAGGTCTATATCTTCAAGAATGATAAAATATGTTTAATAATAATACCCTACTCGACAAAGAAAAATGGCAGCTGACTTCCCCAGGGCTCTATAAGTCAAGCCTTAGAGTGACCAATGCAGTTCAATATTAGAAATTCATAAAGGAAAAAGATTAGAATTGCTTTCTTGCTTTACCACTGGTCCCAGAATAAACACTGAGCAATTCACTGTGTTGAATATTTGTGTTCTTCGCCACGCCATTTCCCTTATACAAAGGGTGTGAGTTTACATAGCCACGTTTAATAACACACACTACATAACTGCCTAAAAAGTTCTACTACCCACACACCGACAGAGCCCTGTAGAAAATGATTTGGAATGTGTGGAAGTAAACACCACGTGGAATGGTCAGCAAACGGGTTGTTACAACTCAACGCAATCTCAACGCTCAAGAGTTTCAGCTCTCTACAATTTCACCTGGCTCTAGACAATGATGACCTCAAAATTTCAATCTGATACTTCCACCTCTCTCTCTCTCAGAAAGTATGACTATTACCTTTCCTGAACCAAAGATCTTTCAATGAAACAAAGAATTAGCTTTTGTTTAATTCTCAGAAATATCTAACTAAAATGAGCAGAAACGGTGTTCCTGCATTTCCCATTTCAGAAGGAGTACCTACTGTTGCTTTTTAAATTTACTGTGAAGTCAAACTTCACAAGTTACCACACCCAATCTTAACACAAAAATCAAACTCAAACAATTAATCTTTGTAGTCCACCACTTCCTTAAATCCTTCACAAAGGATGGCATTGAACAGCACTATGTCCAAGACCCGTTCTTTACAACTTGAACCAGCCTGCAAAGACATTGTTCCTGAACAACGCTCCTTAGCATCTGGAACAGAAGAGTCTCCGATTGCAAGGATTCCTTGGCATCTGAAGGACAGTTAGCATTTACAGCACCAACACCAAAACTTTTATGTTAATAGTTTAAGAGAATGGTACGGTACATTCAGGATCCATCTTTTTTCATAAGAATGGACTAGACAGGCTGAAAGTTCTGGTAACGCAGAAAAGCTGACATAATTTAGATTTCTGTGGTCTAACACATAAATAAGACTTCTACATTGTTAACAAGAGTATTTTCACTGTCACACTGTTACTGTGACAATGCTGATAAGCTACCATGAGAAACTCAAAAGTTAGACTTGTCTTAGAAGCAGCAATAAAAGCAGACTTAAAAGTATACCTTTATTTCCATGCAAGGTAATAAGGAAAAACAGAATGTTGAGGAAATGGTGTTCTTACCCTTCATGTAGAAGTGGAACCAGATGCAAGTTTCAGCAACAGAGCACTTGGCTCTACGTCAGCGTGTGCCAAAAGGCATGCACATGCAACACCGTAAGCAGTAATGACTTTCTGTAATTAACATGCAAATAATGTGCCCTGATGTATGCTTAAACATCTTGTGGCACCTCACCACATGAACTAGAAGAACCAGACTGGTGAATATGGCAAAAAAAAGTTAAGTCTTGCAGAACCAGATGTATTAGATATACAAGTATTGTATTCATATTTTAATTTACCATAATTTCTAAGCAACATATATGTTCTAAGTTTTCATTAGTTGCATTCAACATACCTTTGAAGACAGGTGCCTGAAAGGGTATGGTTTGTACTTGCGTCTCAATCTGATTCTTCAGAAAAGGAGTCTTTGGAGCAGGAAGCGCAAAGGGCATTTCATTTCTTAAAGCTGACTCTGTATCAACATTCTCTTTGTTTTCATGGTTCTTAGATGCCACATTCCTTGTCACTGGAGTTGACAGTGCAAATTCCATATCATCCAGTTGAGCAGCATCATGCCCTGAATGCTACAAGAGATATAACAAAAAAAAAACCCAACACATCCTTTGCTGCATTCTGATCACATTCAGGAATGTTACAGTAAAGGAAATTCTAAAATTCAAGCAGCCTAAAAATACCATACCATGCTTGCCTTTTAAGAAAAATAGTTTAAAACTCTTCAGTACTTCTGATTCCCTCTATAACCTGCTAATAACCATCTCAAGTCACTTGTCATTTCTTTATCTGCTCTTCTAAACTCTTCAGCTTGCACATTTAAGACTATTGCTCACCAGCTCATCTAAACAGACTTAAGAATTTCCATTTGGTTTAATTGTATAATTTTAATTGCTTCATTGTCTTTTCTTGTCCAACACAGACAGACCGAACTTCTTCAAAGATATGTCCAGCTCTAGCCTACCTCCAAGATGTTGTTTACTGTACCCTATTGTTTTCCTGTCAGTTTTAAAATCCTCATTGCCTCATATACACATTCCCTATACGCTGTTTTTATGCAAAAAAAAAAATTCAAAGGTCAAGTTATCATCAAATGAATCATGACCTACAGCTAGAGGAAGCTGCAATTTATGTTCAACTATGTATTTAAAACATTTCTTCACTCAGTTGGTAACTCCCTTTAGACAGGGTCCACCAAGCATTTAAATATGTAATAAGTTTTATGTACAATAAGATTTTATTTAAAGGAACTAGTATTTATTCTTCAAACACCCGCTTTATTCCAGGAGCATTTAGCGTAAATTCTTCCAGCGGAGATTCTTCAAATAGTGAAGCTGCATCAGAAAATTCCCTGGATCCGAATCCATCTGACACTTCACTGCAGTGTGGTACATTTTCATATGTCATAGCTCTTCCAGACTGAAAAGAAAGATTCAGTAGAGATTCCACTGCACTAATAAAAGGATGATTTAATCAGAAAAGTGTAATTAATATCTAAATATTGTTTCTAATTTCCTAGTTATGGTTAACAGCTAATGGGAAGTTCCCACACCGGTGACCTAAATTTTATAATATGACTTTAATATTGTCATTGTGGATTTGCCATTTGTATCAAAAGCAGATGTGAAATTATTCTCAAGTATTACCAAGTCATCTTTCATGAGCTGTATCAAGAACAGAAGCAACTCACAAAAAATACCTTCCTTTGATTTCAAGACGTGGACCACAAGCTGCTTTTACCAAAAGGCAAATAATAAGCTGGAAAGAACCCAAGAAAAGAATGCAGTAAAATCTGAAAGGGGGCCAGATAAAGGTTATCACTTTACACCCAAACCATATGATTATGGAATCTGCAACAGTACTTGTACTAGCATTCAGCAGCCTTCATCTAATTGTTAGGCCTGAAAAAAGTTGTCATTTATTAAATCACAGCATTCATAACTTCAGCCAAGATTGCTAACCTTCGTGACTCGCACCACAGACAATCAGATGTACATCACAGTATCCTTAGTTTAACATCTCTTGTTATTTTCAGTAAACTCTTACCAAGGACTTTTTTCATACCACTTGAGTGCAACTACGTACAGTTATTTTAAATTATCAGTCCTCAGCTGGAATGGATACCATTCTAAGAAGCTGTGTTCTGGGGGCAGGTAAGGTTCTCTTGGGCTGTGATCACAGATATTGCAATGATCAGATCTCTCAATAATACTGGAACAGAATTAGAGCTTCCTGGTGTGGTACCAGACCTACTATGATGACTTACTAAAAAGCCCTACCTTGGCTACTGCCAAGAAGCTAACAGCCCAATACTGTAGCTGAAATCACCTTCCATTACAGTATGAATGCCCAAATGGGATTCTTTGGCTACCATGTTCCAGATAAAATTCATGCCATGGTGAATTTTTTGGAATATCCTTCCACACAAGACTGCTTGAAATAAGGCAGCATTAGGTACAAACTCACGCCACTGAATTCTGAAACTGGCTAAGTTAAGGGTTCTGTTTTCTTGTCTTCACATCAGATCAGCTCCAGCTAGAGAGCTTTGCTAGTTGGGTATTTCAGCAAATTCAGTTGATATTCACTCACAGCATCTACATGCAGGTAAGTTAAATGTGTACTGAGCACTGGAGAAGGACTAAGGGATTGCTGCGTTGTGTAGACGTGGTTTTCACAACCCTCTCTGAAGGCATAATGCATATGTTAAATAGCCGCATAAACTGGATGAATTTACCTAGGACATCACTAGAGCTGAAGTAACTTCACCATAAGATACACAAAACTGCTTGAGAATCCAATTCATCAGAAAAACATCAGCAAGACGTTTCCTCTACTCAAAATAAACAGAATCCTCTCTGGAATTGTGTTCTGAAAGGAAGCAGATGAGGAAGGAATGTGTCTCTCCCCTTTGAGAGGGAGCTCGTGGTCCATGTCATCTCAAAGCAGGCTGCCCAGATGACATGCAAGGATATTTCTGAATAGTTTCCTTACCAAGCCATGACAAATGCAGCTAGCAAGGTACAAAAACATCTAGAGATAAATGTGAAAGAATGCAGTAAGAAGTTAGGTATCACAGATGAAAATCTGGGATGATCACATAGACCAGACAATCGGCAATTTCAGTCCATTTCCATGAGTAGCCAAGAGGAGATTCTGTGCGCTACTCATAATGCACCATGTCCTCCCAGACAGTTATTCCAGTAATGTCAATTCACAGAAGCAGTCCAGCTCGTTAAAACATGTTAACAAGGAGACCGAACTGTTAAATGACCAAGATGACTGTGGCTGACTGCACAAATGCTCTCTTACTGATGTTTAGGGCACTAGTCTGTTTTCCCAGGTAGAGCTTTAGTAACGCAGAGCAGTGTTTTACCCAGTATGTTGTCCCATCAAATTAGAAAACTTACCTGGAGAGTTGCTGATTGTGCTGTACTGGCATGCTCTGCTAGACATGGAACCCTCAAGCAAACACACTTGCCACGAGCCTTCTTGGACTGAAGCAAGAGATACATTGCTGACATTTGGTCATACTTCCACTAAGCACAAGAAAAAAAAAGAGCATTTTAATCTCCTCTTTAGAACCATTGTAAATACAAAGCAACCTCAGCCTCCTGAAAATTTCTGCTTTTCTGCAAATTTTTCTGTCTGATGTGCATCCTTAATGCTTGATCACCTAAGTGTAGTTTCAGATTTCAGCTGATTCACACAATGTGTTTGAGATCAAGAAACAGGCTATGGTTGTTGATCTGGGCACGTTAGTTTGTAGTATGCTCAATATAGTGAAAACTAGTGCTGGGGTCAGAATCTACCTACTGCAGTGAATGGTAAAGCTATTAATGCAGTTCAGCTGATATTTCAACCAGAGTCTCAACTTTTTGAAGTCCGTCCCCCCCATTCTCCCTCCATGAGCAGAAACAACTTTTTGCATGATTTTCATCAGCTCTGCTGGTGTAATATGGGTAAATGCTTGACAGGTTTGCAGCATAGTACAATTAGTTCAAACTAGTTATAAGGGATTAGAAGTCCTCCAGTAAAGGACTATGCAAATGCCACAAGCCTATTCTGAAGGACTTTCCCCCTTGTAGACAGATTATTCAGATTACTTCGTATAACTGAAGAACAAGTATCATTAACTCCACAAATCCGTCTTAAGTATCACACACATTTTAAGTCTGTTTCTACTAGTTATGTGGAAACCCTAAACAGTTTTTCCAAAGCTAAGAACTATGTCACTGCTACCATGTATAAAGGAGCAAAAAAAAGCTACTTCAAGGGAGAATTTTCAGATTCAGGTTAAAGCTGGAGCATGCATTATGTTTTAAGTCTCTTCTGCAGCTTGCAATGTCATCACTAACATTTGTACAGTTCTTCTAGAAGCACTCAGTTCAACTTTTGTCATTTGTATTCAAAAGTAACTAAACATATTCACTTATTTCAAAAACTGTGAATCATAACTCCAAAAAATGTATCTTATCTTCTGTCTGGGTGACAGTCTGATATTTTTCTTGCTTTTTTTTCTCCCCTTCTTACTTACTGAACCACTTCAAAGCAAAAGTTAACCCAGCAAGTGGCATCTGTCGTTCAGCTATGAATTTCTGTAAGTGTACTTCGACTTCGAGAGATTCAGAAGGATTTTACCATGGTGGGGAATAACAGTAAGGTTTGGGAAATATCACGAGCACAATTAAAGGAGGAAAAGGAAAACACACAAATTTCAACATCTGAACTGCAATTATAAGCTACAGGTAGATTCTGGAGTTCTGCAGGTGATCCTTAATTCTGAAAAGTATTAAAAATCTCATACTTGAGAATAACTGAGTATTAGTCTGTTAATACAGTAACTTTGTTCTCTGTATTAGTGTAAATTGCTGATATATACTTACCTCTGATATCAATTCTGATATGGTCTCGCTGCTCAGTTTATGAAACATGGAAAGCTCTGTTATGCAGTATTCATCAAGATGTCCCAGCTGCAAGAACATAATGGATATTGAAGTACAAGGCTTTCAAGTTGTCATAATCCATATTTGACTGTAACACTGTCATGAAACCCAGTTGGCTGAGTCAATCAACCATTAGTTTAAACCTTTTATTTTGAATAGTTAGCACCATAGCTAAATATTGTAGGGAATACACTGAAAGAGTCACACAAGTTCAACAGCTCCACAGACTGGTCCCTCCTTGGCAAGAGGTTGTGAATTCAAATAAAGCTTGACAGTAGATGAGATTTTTACTAGAATGGAAGCTACACTTTCATTTCTGCTTAAATATTCGGAGCTATCAGACATGCACATATTTTCCAGCTGGCTCTAGAACTGATGCTGCAGGCACAGTCCAGCTGTTCATTATCTGGAGAAACAGTGGCATCCAGTGGCCAAAGCGAGGCATTGGCTGCAAACATGCAGCAACTTCTCCATTCTTACTACTGACAGCTAGATTATTTTATTTTTCCCCCCCCTCCATTCTACCTTAATCTCTCACACAAGTAAAACAAGTGATAGAGAGACATGAGGAACATACCTTCAGTGATGTCAAATTTTTATCCAAACTAGCAGTTTTCAGTGAGGACTAGATATAAGACAAACCATAATCACATCTAACATGCTCTCCAAAATATTTGCATTTTGCACCTTAAAAGTATTGACCAAGCAGCCTGGAGAAACAAGTTGTCATTTCTATGCTCTATACTCCACATTTTGGTGAGAAGTCAGTTATTTTCCAAATTAAGCATCAGCTGCAGAATACAATGAAAATACATTTGAAATTCCTCCCCAGGAGAAATCAAGAGAAAGTAACAACATTTTGACAGCAAAAAGAATCAGAAAGGAGCCATGGGCCATCTCAGAGTCCCTCTCTGGAGAAATGTCTTCACACGCCCATGCTGCGAGAACAGTAGCAAGATGGTAAAGATTACATCAAGTACTTTTGTGTTTGTCTGACAAGCGTACTTACTGAATATTTACTTTGCCACTGAACAGCATCAGAATAACCTTCCATGAGCCAAGGGTGACTTAGTAGATGTTTAACTGTAATCCGCTTCTTCGGATTCACCTGAGGGCAATAAAAATCAAACTGATGCATAAATAATCGAGAAGAACTGAGGAAACAATTTGTCTTCTACTCAGAATTTTAGGGTGGCTAGAAGCTCAAATGGAAACCAATACTGCTTCAGCGCTTCACCAAAAGGAAGGTCAAACACGTGAGCTATGGAAAGCAGTCACAGAGCCTACAGCTACAATAAGTGTTCCAGGAGTATTTAGCATTGTCTAGATTGCTTAGATGTAGCCCCAATGCGTATTCAGTGTGTTTAGCTTCATTTATAAAACAGCTTTTATACAGCAAAATTAAGAACAACCAAATGCAGGCTGCTTGAAGGCTTTGTTTTATCATTTAAACTTTGCTTAATTATTTCTATACCAAATAATTATTCTCAAAGAATTTTCAGCAGAAGGCAATACTAATATTTTCTTCAAAAATTTGTAAGAATTAAACTTCTTGTCTAAACACTGAATATTTAAGTATTTCATCTATGTAATGTTTTAACCAATGGAACAGTACCACCAAACAGAATATACCAAATAGTACTACCAAACAGAAGCAATACCTTTACCTGCAGCATTTGGTCAAGCAGTAGCGTACTGCTAGCAGAGAGCCACTTCGGAATACTGTACTTTCCTCTCTGCAGAAAAGAAGAGGATAATCACAAACCTTGAATAGCTAGCTCAAAAGGAACTGCCAATTACTTTTATGATAGCGACATCTGTATTCAGTCAAAAATGAAGAACAGCAGGCACATGCAAACTTAGCTTTAAGAATGACTTGAATAAATTTAACGGTAGCACTAAAACCCAGCTGTATTAGGAAGGAAAATGCTGTGTTTGAATTATCAGCTGCAGTTTTCACCCACTCAGCTTATGTGACATTTTCACCTACTTCTGCAGCTAACCTGCTCCCTACCTATCGCATTGTTTCATCATACCAACTGGATACTGAAGTTTTAGAAGTGCAAACATATTGAAGCACGACTGATACTGGCACTTTGAAATGTGAATATTCATTGGAATCACTACTTCTCAGACACTAAAAATAAACCATCCTCAACATTTCTTTTCTTGACTATGTTACATCTAATGCTAGAATTTCTACCTCTACTCATTCTGCAGACAGGAAAAAGGCTACAGATCTAACAGGTTAAGTTTCTTTCGATCAAATTATTTACTTTTTTAAAATTCTTGATTAGAACAAAACTGAAAATGGCCTTCAGATTTGAGGTAAAACAACAACAGTAGCTAAAAAAACAAACCAAATTCACCATCAAGGATCACTTACTTCTCAAGGAAAACGGAGAAAAAAAAAAATCAGCAAACAACCATTGTGAAATAACATAACTATCAACTTGTCACAGTAGTTTTCCTTCTACAAAGAAAAGCCTCAATAACAAAACAGTTGGTATTACATGCAACATACATTTCTAACCAGAGTATGCATTGCTTTATTATCATAGGTTAAAGAATTTAAGTTACATATTTACAGACACTACTAATGAGCTATTTATAAACAGTTTGAAGGCTGTTTCACAATGCAGCTTTACTCCGAAATGAAGCCAAATAAGGTAAAACATGTAATCTGCATTTTGTTTTTAATATACTGCTACAGGACATGAGACAAGGAAAACAAAGTTAGCATCTACTTGACTGAGTGCAATGCTGGAAAGTAAATAGTTTGCAATAGCTACCAGAGACATAAAATCACACCAGAAACAACATTTTTTTACAAAAGTTACATCACAGCTTGATTTTGCATTCAAAAAGTAAAGGCGTTTATTCAGGTATTCCCAAACAAAGAAATGTGGAACATTCCAGGGTAAAATGCGTGTAAGTCATACAATCCTAATTAAAATCAAGCAGCAGCTTACTACATTGGTTTGGAACAATAGTTCTAAATTGAGATTACAATAAATTTCAGGCTCTATAACATGTGAAATTAATTTCCACAATAGTGTGTAAGCATCCTCATTTCAGCAATTTTCAGTTCACAACCACATAAAACAAATTCAGAGTGGAAACAGCAAGCCTGCATCTTAGCACCTGTGACATTATCAGTTTTCAGCTACACTCAAACCAAGTTTTAAAACTTGGCCTCTCAAGCTACTCTATGATTGTGCAAGCAGGAAAGTCCTATCATTTTAATGGTGATTCATCAGAATATCAGCACCTTTACCGGATCTCCCTGGATCAGCTTCTCATTGCTTCCTTTTTTTTTTTTTTTAAGTTCTTTGCAACTCAAACTGACCTTCCTACAGATCTTCTGTCAAGGTACTCAAATCCACTACAAATCCAGACCAAAAAGCCACACTGTTTGATGAGCTAATCCTGCACTTTACAGAGCTCTGATTGCAATGGACCCCGAAAATATTCCCTGTGAAGATCAGCTGTCAGTTGCCTCCTACCAGAGTAGTCCTTGAACACTCCTGAAGAGTTCTTTGGGGCTTTTTAGATATATCAGACTCTGGATGACAGGAGAAAGAGGTAGAGGAAGCCAAAGCCCTTACCCAACACAGCTGCTCCTCACTCCACTCACTCGCTGGAAGCTTTATCAACATAGGTTTTATGGCAGCTTAGAAGGGGTTCATAGAAGTGTTTGTATGGTGTGGAACAGCAGCTGTTTAGCTGTGTCAGAAGGAGTTTGCAGGGAAGCAGAACCATTTAATTACTTACAATTTATTCAACTTTTTCTGTTGATTATTCTGTCTTACATTTCCTCCTCATTTTGGATGAGGAAAGCATAATAGCAGATGCAGAATCCTGCTTTCCTAGACATGAGGATAGCTGACATTTAAAAACTTTTTCTGGTAAATCAAATTTGCAACTCTATTCCATACAAGGAGAAGCCAGATAAAGGCTCAGATACAAAAATCCAGCCCACCAGCAAGAAAATGCTTCTCCTGAAACCCAGCTTCCTATCAGATTACGGGATGAAGCTTGAGCACTGCAGAGGCCTGTGGAAGAGGGTAGAAACAAATCCCCAAAACGTTGATAGGAAAAGTAGCAAAGAGGAACAAAATTCAGCAGATGTGCTTTTGCCCTAGGCACAGCTCAACAGGTTCTGCCATCAGAAAAGCAAAGGCCTCTCATAATCCTCAGCAATGTCTGCTCCCAGTGTGTTCCAGCACCATCAATACGTACTGTTATCTTCCTGTAGAGAGCCATGACATTGTCATCTTCAAAGGGGAGAAAGCCACACAGCAGAGCATACAGCAGTACTCCCATGCTCCAAATATCTGCCTAAAAAATAAAAGCCAGTGGAAGGTCATGAACCTGGTCTATCTAAAGAGACAGGTAGCATTGTCCCCATTTGTCAAAGCCCACATACAACTCACGAAAAGCAGGCTCCTTAATTCTGGACAGAACTCTTGTGTTCCAAGTGAAAGCACAAAACCCAAATTCAATTTTCAATTCACTTAAGCTAGAGCACTAGGAAAACCAATATCCTCTCCTTAGGTCACCAAATTGCTGTGTTACCTTCAATCTACAAAGATTTCACTGGCAGAAATGAAATCAAACTCATCACAGGGGATTTCATATGGTAGTGTATTACTGATTACAACAAGCCTACGGCTTCTTCCAAAAAAGAAAGCAGGAGTTAAGAGGGCAAGGACAGTTGCACAAAGGAAAAAAGACCGACTCCATCCAACAGCACAGCAGTTTAGGGAGTTTGAGGGGATTGAAATTACAGCATTTTGGATGGATTGACAAAGACAAGTAGCAAGTCCTAATGTTCTAGACATGGAATCAAAGCTGGATAAACTCACATTTTTTCTTCTCTCAAATTCTACTATACTGTGCAGTGTAAAGAGCAAGTTTTCATGAACAACTTTCATGCTAAAGCCAGGCCTAGTAAGGCATACAAGATACAGAGACCACACAAGAATTTGCAACAAGAGTTGGACAATTAACAGAATAAATCGCTGCTTGAAAGAACGTGCAGTAGAAGGAAGGAATTTAAGATACTGTTCTGTAGGGCACTGCAATATGGAGCAACAAATGGAGATGGTGAAAGATTAGTCAGAAACAAACTAGCCAGCTCCATGATCTGTGTCCAAGAGCACCACATGTTATTCCAGGCTGTGACAGTCCAGGCTAGTCACACACCTTCTGAGAACTACCCAGGCAATCTTATCCAGCAGTATTTAAGAGAAACCAAGCGAGCACATTTGAACCCCACCACCTTTAAATATATAGAGGGGAAAAAAAAACCCTAACCCAAACTGTGCTGCATACCTCTGAGCCAATATACGCCTTGCCCTGAATCAGCTCTGGGGCTGCATAAGCTGGGCTTCCACAGCATGTCTTCAGGTGGTAATCAAGGCCACCCTAGGATAACAGAAAACAGATCACACAGAAGCACTGGCTTTAACATAGCTTAAGACTTCTAGTGACAACATATCAGAGGCCTCAGAGGCTTCATTTTCCTCAGCTGCACGTCTACATTCACCTTAAGTTTTGCTTTGGCCAGTTTGGGTCTCAATAGTAAACTCAAGACCAAATCCTAGGCTAGTAACTGGGACCGCGCTCCCTCCCAGCTTCTCCTGCCCCTGCAGACATGGGCACAGCAGAGAAGCTGAAGCGACCTTTACTGGCATGGCAGCAACTATAATATCAGTGTTATCACGCTTCTTCTTAGCACAAATCCAAAACACAGCCTCTCAGTAGCTACTACGAAGAAAGTTAACTCTGTCCCAGCTGAACCCAGGACACCCTGCCAAGTAGTTAGGGACTGTCTGATGACTCTGCAAACAGCATGACTTTGGGGTCTTCGGGCAAGTCTCTGCATTGCACTCTGAAGCCAAACATGCATTTTTTTATGCTGTAGCCGATTTAGCTCTACTCTGTGAAAGCAACTGATACGCCTACCTTTGGCTTTGCACAAAGCCCAAAGTCTATCAGCTTCAAATTATGATCCTCATCAATCAGCAGATTTTCCTGTTAAAAGAGAAAGCGATAGGTAAGGCTTCTATGACCTAAGTATCCAAAGAACAACATTTTCTTTCACCTTATTTCTTCTCATCAATAGCAGCTAGAATTTACCTACAGCTCTCCTCTGGAGATTTTGAGTGGTCTCTAAGAAATATATACCATATTCCAGATGGTGAATACCAGTTCCTGTCTGCTGAGAAGGGCTGGAGGTGGGGGGATTGACAGACAGCAAGCTGAATGTGAGGCAGCAGTCTGCTCTGGCAGAACAGGTGGCCAGCAACATCAGGGACTGTATTAAACAGAGCACAGCTAGTAGATTTGGGGA
The DNA here is from genome assembly GCF_000699245.1 of Pterocles gutturalis. Classification (NCBI taxonomy): domain Eukaryota; kingdom Metazoa; phylum Chordata; class Aves; order Pterocliformes; family Pteroclidae; genus Pterocles; species Pterocles gutturalis. The sequence goes on from NW_010118188.1 coordinate 20,667, forward strand.
ATTTACTCTAAGTCCTCTGTTCAGCCCAACTAGAACAGTGCACTTAGTTTCTGCCCCCCATCACAGGAACAATATCAAACTGGAGTAAGGTTGGTCTAACACTGCTTTGAGCAGGAGGTTCAAGCAGAAGCCTCTAGAAGTCCCTTCCCACCCAAGTTCTCCCATGATCCTATGAATCTCTGCTTTCCAGATAAAAGCCAACTCCTTCCCAAAGGCAGATGCAATGCTTCATTTGGGAAGAAGTTCTTTGGAGACAAAGATTTCATGAGATGCCTACGAAAACATCTGTGCACTAAGAATTTGCTTTTGTCAGAGACATCAGCGTCTCTGAAAATCCACATTTCTAACCCCTTCAAGGAGAAATGGACTCAAGTCTTCAATTCCCTAAACCTGTAATTTAACTCTGTAATGACAGCAAAGCCACAGGATGGGTCCAGTAGCATGTATCTCCCCCTGCACCCTCTGCCTAGCCACCATTTGTTTAAACTATCCTAGGATCATAGAATATCTCAAGTTGTAAGGGACCCATAAGGATGACTGAGTCCAACTACCTGCTCCCCACAGGATGTGAAAACAGAACAGTTGGCAAAACAGAGTGGCACCATAAAGATACTCTCCAGGTACCAGCTGGCATAAAGAGGATAACAAAAACACCTAAGCAACATTCAAAATCAGATCCACATCTCTGCTCCTCTCCCAGCTGGAGCGTGTTGTTCTGCTTCTCTTTCAGAGGAAGCTCCTTCCTCAGATATAGTCACAACCAGCTCAGCTGAGGAATGTAGTAGCAAGTACAAATAAGGCTCTTTCAAAAGACGACAGCTAAAGAGCTCTAAAGACAAGAGAATGGAGAAGGCGTAACTTACTTTGACTCCTAATGGAAATATAAAATTGGGTGTTAATTACGATTTAAGCAAATCTGTCTACTATTGAGACTTACTGGTTTGAGATCCCTGTGAGCATATCCCTGACTGTGAACATAAGCAATTGCTGAAACAATCTGTCGAAAAAATACACGAGCTTCCTCTTCCGAAAGGCGGTCCTTTGAAACTACGTAGTCAAACAGCTCTCCTCCAGGGCAGTACTGCAAGAAGACAGGAAAAAGAGAACACATTTAGAAAACAGGAGGAGAATACAGACTCTTACCTGTCATGTTGCAACAGAAACATTACGCTAATGTCACAGGTGATACAGATTGCCTAGGAGGTGACAACCACGCAGGAGTTCTGGGGTCCCGCGAATCCTGATGACGCTATTTTAAAAGTAGATGAAGCGCAAGGTAGGAGTTAAAGTTATTTCACTTACGGCAAACGGTGAAGAGTGGTTTTTACAGGTTAGAACACAGAATGTGTTACTAGCTTCTTTTTTAAACTAAAGCCCCTTGAACATGCTTATCATTGAGATAACTTTCTAAGAATTCTTTCATTTGAGCTCTGTTATCATCTCCTGCTACAGCTAAACCCAGGAACCTTCGCCATGGCAGAAACACCATTTCTTACCTCTAGGACCATGAATATTTTCTTGGATGTCTCTATCACGTGATACAACTGGCAAATATGCTGGTGACTTAAGTTCTTCATGGCACCAATTTCTACTTTAACACGAGGCAAGTCATCCTAAGAGACCACAACAGTAAGCTATTAAATTGCCAACTACTTTGACAGCCTGTGCAACACAGTAAGCATCAGATTATCATGCAAAACAGTTTCACAGTGTGTAGGTGACAGCATGCAATTCAACTGCTCAGATTCAGTCCAGCAACAGCTCTTCCACTACTCCCCTGCAATTGTGGCACATTGATCAGAGCTGCAGATGCAAAATAGCTACTGTTCTCATCAGCATTCTGTTTGAATTACCATAATACAACTTCCTCAGTTTTAGAGCCATAAGAGGGCACAAGATTTGTGGTCTTCTGTTCTTTCAAGTCTACAGCTATTATGGTTTTGTGGGGGGGGGGTTTTGTCTGGTAGCAGGGAGGGGCCACAGTAATGGCTCCTGTAAGCAGCTGCTAAAGGTTTCCCTGGACTCCAGCTCTGCTGGCAGCAAGGGATGGGCTGCAGTGGCACCCCGTGTAAGTAACTGCTCAGAGTTCCCCTAGCTCCAAGTCTGCTCTGGCAGCAAGGGAGGGGCTACAGTGGTGGCTCCTGTAACCGACTGCTAAGGGTTCA
>NW_010118188.1:23087-24495 GCF_000699245.1 Pterocles gutturalis
GCCGTAGCCCAAGCCTCCGTCACGGCTCACCCAAGAGTCCGTTTTTCCTGGGAGCCAATGAAGACCTCTGGCAGAGAGAGGAGCAAGATTTTGAGGGAGACAGGCATGCAGACATTAGGTCAGAGATATGAAAGGGAACGCTCTCGGCATTTCCCCTGCAGCGTGGTGAAGATTCATGGTGACGCACGGTTTGTCCTTTGGCGAAGGCCATGAGAAGATGCAGCCATGGAGGACCCCATGCTGAAACTATGGAGAAGCCCACACTGGAGCCAGGTAGTTGTCAGGGGACTGTAGCCCCGTTTGGAAAAGGACTCAAGACAGAGTAGTTCTTGAGAAGGACTCTCCTGTGATAAGGGACCCGATGTTGCAGCCAGGAAAGACTGTGAGGAGCCCTCCCCTGAGTAGGACAAAGCGGTGGACTGACTGCAGCCCCCATTCCCTGCCCCCCTGCACCACCTTCCCAGGGGGGGTAGAAGGTACAAAACAAAGCCTTTGGGCCTTGGGAAGAAGGGAGGGGTGGGGGAGAAGGGCCTTTCCTAAGATGTGGTTTTCCTTCTCTCATTATCTTGCTTCTTGTTGTAAATAGTTAATAAATTCTATTGTTTTCTTGTTCTTCCCAAGTCATGTCAGTTTCTTGCCTGTGACCCTAAGCAGTGAGTGAAACCCTCCCTGTCCCTGCCTCACCCCACCAGGTGTTTAGCAAAAACTGTCCCTGTGGCTTTATAAACCATGACAAGAGCATCTGTCAATAGCCAACAGGACAAGCAGGCAGCATTTCCACACACTGCACCCCTGCGTTCTTGAGAACTCAGTAAGAACAGCAGAAGATGCTACCAACTTTTAAATATCTTTTGGCTTACCCCTAGAGCAAGTTTGTCCATGATTTTTATTGCAACTTGTTCACCGGTGAGAAGATGTCGCGCAAGTTTTACCTTGGCAAACCCACCTAGAATTAAAAAAAAAAAAAAAAAAAAAAAAAAAAAAGAAAAAAAAAAAACAATAAAAAAGCCCATTAAAAGCGCTGCTTGCTTGCTTATAAACTCACAGTTACACTGGAGCATGTTGCATGCACAGCGTGCAGCGTCTGCATTAGAGGAGGAAGGGATCACTGCTACCAACTTCCAATTACTTTTGCAGAGCTCTGCCCCCCAAAACACGTGCTACACACAACCTGCAGGCTTATCAGGGGGCAGATTAATGTTACTGCAAAAACACCGAAGTGGTTAGACACATCGCGCACATCTTGCCGCATTCACGGATCCATCCTACCTGTTCCAATGGTTTCATGTAACTCGTAGTACTTGAGAACCTCCTCATAGTCCCCTACAGCCATTGCGAGCGGAACAGGGGGCTCGCAATCCTTGTCAGCGCCTGCAAGGACAAAGCGCAGCTGGTGCTCCTGCTTTTC
>NW_010118189.1:0-20185 GCF_000699245.1 Pterocles gutturalis
GGATGGTGGAGGCATGAAGTAACAGAATTGTATTAGCAAATGTGCCCTCAATATTTTATTCCTTTAAATGGTACACTTCAGCTCATTTTAATGGATCAAAATATGGGAGCGCCTGAATACTTCCTTTTGACCAAAACAAGCTGCTACTTCATTTCTTAGCAGAATGTGTAAAGAATATATCAGCAAATGTGCCCTCAATATTTTATTCTTTTAAATGGTACACTTCAGCTCATTTTATGAGAGTGCCTGAATACTTCCTTTTGACCAAAACAAACTGCTGCTTCATTTCTTAGCAGAATGTGTAAAGAATGATTGTTAGTTTGATTTTTGAATTCACTTCCGGATGAAGGAAAAAGAAATATCAGAAATCTTTGAGGAAGCAAACTTTAAGATTTTTGATTGGCTCCAAAAACTGACTCGTAAAGAAGCTACTGATAAGAGCCAGTTCCACAAGTGGGATAAATCAATGCAAGGCTGCTGAAGATGACAGCACTACAATGAATTATACCAACTGTTGACTGCATCCTATATGCTTTCTCTGAGCTGAGCACTTGATGATCCTCTTCTATGTACTGACAAAAAGAGCTGTATTTGGCATCTTTACTTACCTTTCATCACATCTAATCAGAATCACACTATCTGTACCAATACCCAAGGCTGCAGCTCCTTTCTTCACAGAGAAGTGACTCTGAAAAAATACATTTATTATTATTTGTTATTTTTATCATTATTTCTTAGCCAACTTAATAGAAACCACTACACTCTTGCAAGCCCTTTGGCAAGTAGTCCCACACAGGCAGTAATTCTGTTCATGGACCTTTTGGAAACTGATCACCGGAATTCGAGGGTTCGGATCAGGTCACTACAGTCGATCAGAGAAAGAGCAATCACTCTAATCTGGATTTACTCCTGGAATATTAAATACACAACTATGGCTGATGATGGACCCAAATTCTCTCCTTGATGCATACCTGCAGCTTCTATTGCTTGTACGGATTTAGCTATGAACGTGATTCACCGAAACAAAAAATTCTGCCCTACAGAATCCATTTAGTTTGTGGCACACAGAGTATGTGTTTCTGCTATGTAACTTCTGGCCAAATAATATACTGAGCGAAATTAAGACAGGAAGCCTAATTGTGATCTCATGCCAGCGAAAGCTAGTAATACCTTTGATTAATAAACAGACCTACTGCAGTTTAAAATCAGAACTGGGCTATTAGTAAGACTGTTAGTTAACCTGTATGTAGAAAAGTTAAAGTGGAAGTTATATGCTGGAGTGGAAGGCAGCCTAATTTTCTCTAGCTCATGCAACTTACTTCCTGAGCCAGTGTTGGTTTATAATTCTAATTTAAATCCTAGTGATTATGAAAATGAAATGGTTTTATATCAAATTATAACACCAAGAATCTGATTTTTATTAACTCAAACACAGCTGTAACAATATTGTCCAAAGTAATTTTAACTACAGATTATTAAAGTTTAAGAAAATGGAAATTATTTGCATATACTACAGTACCATTAGCTCAGGATATAACACTATAAAAAAGATCGAGGAGATAAAAATCTAACAGGGTGTTTCAGGTGTCTGAGATGTTAAAGAAGAAAGGAAGACATATAGTCTGCAGGAGCGGAGACGCAGACCACAAAGCCAAGAAGTAATCACTATCGCTTTGTCAAGTGAGTATCTGGCTTCAGCTGTAATGAGAGCAGTAGAGAGCTATAGGCGAAGAGATGCACACAATGGCTACACTCCTGCTTCACTTAAAGGCTGTGAAGTCAGAGGGATTTCACTGCATACTTAAGGGCTCCCTTCATAATGAACACTTTGAGAAATTAAAATCAATTTTAAATCAACTTGATGAAAGAGAGAGGAAGAGGAGTAGAACTGCAAAATGTACCTTCAATTTAGTAAGTAAAAAACCTCATGTTTTAAAAATCACTCTGGGGATAATTAATAGTCCTGACTACTGTGGTAAGGTTGCATAACAGTTTCCACTCCAAACTCCTTTTTTTCATATGCCTGTATCTCACCGTTTTGGCTGAAATCCCTCAAGTCTGCATGAGGCCCATAAAGTTTTTCAACGCTCAGACATTTTGAAGTAGTTCAGATTGTTCTTGAGCCATGAATCACTGATGATACAGACAATACATGGCCAATTTGAAAATACGTCTTCAGTAATGATATTTTTCATACTATGTTAATTTTTTTAATGCAGTGGGTTGGTATAGCTTTTCCCCATGGGGCATGGCTGCAGCATACCAGCAATGTGTATTGAACAGCCATCGACTACTCTGTCCAGTCCTACGATCAGTTTTTCAGGCCCTAGTACAACAAAACATCCTAGCCCCTGAATTAAGCACATTCTGAAATGTAAACATATGCACGTTGGACTGACTTTCGCACAAGCTGATGACCAAATGAAATGCATACCCATGCGCTTACATGAGCAAAAAGGGACTTGTGCCTGTGCTTAAGCGTTTTGCTGAATGCGACTGGGTTCACTGCTGCTAGCCTCACCACGCTTAAGTCATCACGTAGGCTCCCTCTGCAGTCTGGGGGAAAAAGGCACCTCCAAGGAAGGGTTCATCCAGCTTGAGGGTTGCTGGTTTGGAGAGGGTGCCAAATGACAACAAGTGATGAGATTTCTACCCCTTTCCTATGGACCAATCCCTGTGATGTCTGCTGCCTGTGAGAGTGGAAAAGCATACAGCCCCTGCAGGCACCCGTGCTCTGGAAACTGGTAGATGTTTGATTTTAACACACTGTTACTGTCTAGCCACAGGTTAGTGATATGCTCAGATTAGATACAGTTTGCCGTGCTGTGTTTCTAGCTGGAGTCACATAGCACTAGGAAGTATTTACACACTGAACATCATGGGCCTGCTCAGCATCATACTGGTATTTTTCATGGTGTGTTCTTTATTTCATCAAGCCAAATTTTTGACCAAACACATTTCCAGGAGCTTCATCAGCTTCACTAAAATCAGTGGACTCTTCCCAAGTACAAATGCCCTGCCGATTAAGGCTTGGACTGTGACCAATCCACAAACCTCTATACGTGGAAGATACAGAAGTCTCTTCCCAGCCTTGAGGGTCTCCCTGAGCCCCACGGTGCAGCAGTGCAACTTTGAGAGCAGGGAGGAGGAGAGGGCATGAGGAGGCTACCAGCACCAGGAGGCTTATAGAAAATTCCCCAGTTTAGGAAGACACCTTTAAATTTCGTAAAAATTGAAACAGAGCTAAAATATCGCCAGCATGACAACAGTTCACTGATATGCCATGTGAAGCTAGAACTGAATTTATATACTTAAAAAAGTTTATCGGTCTGTTATACAAACTCATGTACGCATACTGGGTAGTCTAATATACAACTAAAGGAAGAGTTGTAGGGGTGAAGAGTCACGTGTACGTTTCACTGGGTTTTCAGTCAATGACATTACATTGATGAATTCTGCTCCTTATTCCATACTACTTAAAACAGATTTGTTATTGAATTTGTTTTTCTAATAGAAAATAGAACTATTCAAAGTGCCTTAAAAAAGAAAATGCAGATTCGAATCGTTTACTACGAGGAAGAAAATTAAGCCCATGTGCTCAAAGGCATCCACTCATATGCCATGCTCAGCTGCCTCATTGAGAAGTCTCATGGCACTGCTAAAACAGCATCAGGGAAAAATAATAAATGTAGTGCTGATAGCTCGGTTGCCTAAAGGCTTTTTACAGACTGAAGGGAATTTAGCAGTCAGGAACCAAAACAGGTTTAGGGATAAACTGGGAAAAAATACAGAAGTCTGTGCACAGAAGGGCAAATGCAATTACAATTTCTAAACAATCTTTGAATACGAAATTGTTCAATCTGTGTATACAGTCACAGATATATGACTGCTGTTATGGTTTTGTGGCTCAGGGTAACATCAGAGGAATTACTCCAACTGCCTGAGAAGCTCTAAAAGAGTGAGGATGAAAGTGAAAATGGAAAAAACCCCAATTTAAGAGCAAGGAAAATTTTCTAATGACTATGAACATTAAACTTGGTTTTAATATTCCTGGGATGGTGCTGAAAATTTGGTTGCCTGTATAATATAAAGATAAACATATAAAAATATAAAGGTCAACAAGAAAGAAAGGTTTGCAGAAATAAGCCTGGTTAGACAGAACTACTGACAGATTCATCTGGGCTACCAGGGAACAAGGACACTAATTGTGACCCCTCTGAACATCATCTTTCATGACACAGCCATATAGGAGTTACACAGAGCTGAAGTCTTATGGTGTGAGAACCAGGGTCAAAAAGCAAGCAGAGGGGCAGACTGCCTGATGCCAGCTCTGAAGGAAAAACCAGGCTAGGAGATGCCAGCAGGACCAGAGGTTCACCACTGTCCTGTGCCTGCCAGAGACAGGAGGACAGGCAGGAGGCAGTGGGCTCTCACTGTGGCTTCGTCCCTCCCTTCATGCGGTGCTGCACTGCAAAGGGTGCAGGGAAGACTACAAATACATCCCCAACAGAGAGGAATATCAATTTACCTCTGAAAAGAAATGTGGCTACAATTCAATGGTGAATGAGAAGGCACAGAGTATTCGTCAATATTAGCGACAATAGCATAATATTAATCAGGAAAATAAAAAAGGCGAATCTTGAGTCAGGGCAATCTTCCCTTTGTCTAAAATTTCAAATGAGTTTGTTTGCCTGATAGTCATTTTTGCATAGTTAGCTCTGTAAAGTAAAAAAACACTGTAAACTTATTACAGGTGCAATAATGAACAGGCCTTTTGGAAAAAGGAAGAATTATAATAATTAAAAATGTTATGATGTTGAGAAAAGTACAGCACTGTTATAGTAAATGAACAGTGCTTCAGTATACAGATGCTTCTGTTTTTATAGCTTGCCAAATTAATTGCTCATAATCTGGCATGGCTGAAGCTGCCAGGAAGAACCCTCCTAATGCCATGAGCCCCAAGGCCCACAGCTGGTTTTTCAGATTGCAGTTTCTCCCTGCTGACATGAACCCAGGGCAGCACAAGCTTTGTGGAGGGAGCTCATCAGGAATGCCTTCCCAAATGCTGAGGAAGCTGAGCCATCCAGCAGCCAAAACCTCCCTGAGGTCTGCAGGTTTGGTTGCTGGCACCGTGGTGCTCTGCAGACCTGGACCCCCAGCCCACCAGCCACACACCAGCAGAGGAGGTGCACATGCTTTCCCCTCGATCTCTCCTGGGTTTTAAACCATGTGGGATCCCTGGATGTGTAGGCTGGGCTACTTCTCTCTTAATTTTCATCATCTAAAAATGTGTGTCTGGTCTAGACTTGCTGTCCAGGCTCCCCTAGTAGTGGGGAAGAAAAGGTACCTCCAGAGGGCACTTCATCCCCAAGACTCTGGCACCCATTTTAGACTAGGGTGAGTTGTCTTCTGCAGATCTTGCTCTTTTTATTGGCTATAAAATGTGCATAGAGTAACTCATATTGAATGTTTACACTTTAGGTGATTAAAGTTAAGTGACGTGAATCCTATCTTTAATGTCTCATTGTAAGCTATAGCTTTTCCTTCCTTATCTACAAGAAGAGTATGCTGTGTCCCATCACATTTTAAAATACACTGTAATCATATATGTTTCCTATTGTTTCCTTTAGCTACTGTAATTCAGTTTTTAAAGTTATTTGTTAATGTCAGGGGAGGAACTAATATATTAATGTTTCTGCACAACATCTTAGTATTTCCATCTTTTGCATTTTTGAAATAGGTAACTTCATACCACTTTTCTAATCCAGCAAGACTCACAGCTTGTTTTTTTTCCAGTGCGGATAGTTTTCCAGCATTTTCTGTGGATAAGAGACATTGCACTGAGTTCAGGAGGATCGTGTGGCAGTGTAAAAGTTTCAAGATAATGACCAGATGAAGGATTAGACACAAATAATGAATGTCTCTTTTGGGACTGGCTGCCCTACAGCATTGCTTTTCTGGAAAATGGTTTTGCTTTGATTTTAATGGAGTTACTTGAATTAAGCTGCTCCTCAAATAAGACCAACTTTTCCACTCTTTAAAAAAAAATACAACCAATACTTTTCTGGTTATTATGCACTAAGTAATGCAAAGAAAGAATATGTGAATCCGTTAGTCTGATTTTTAGTCTCCTTAGATGGAAATGAACACTCCCTACTTACTCTGTATGCTTAGAAGTACAACTTAACAGCTCCATAATTTATGCCACTGAATGGCAAACATGGTCTCCAGGCTCCTCAAATCTTTCCCCGGAAGCCCCACCACACTGGTCACCCCTTGGACTGCTCCTGGCAGGTGCCAATCCTGGAAACTGCCTCCTCAGTAGCTGGGCTAGAGGGCAATGCTATGTGCTACGGCACGGTGGGACTAGAGATCAGCTCTTCATTCTGCACAGAAACCAAACAAAAATCTTCCACAGGCTACGTGAAATGGAGGTCTGTTGAGCTGTCTGCTTTGCAACAGAAGTCACTTTTTAATTTCCTTCTGGCTCAGAGCCAAGAACCTTCCTTTTGGATTTCAGAAACTGTTCCGACAAAATCTCTACCAAAGCCACTCTTTTCCCGCAGCTATTGGTGAAGTTTGCTGTATTCCCTGCAAGTAATGGGGCTTGTCCATGAGGGGAAATCAGCTTGTAAGAAGCTGAAGCGGTGATTTATGCAAACTGCCTCCTCTGATCTAACTGATGTGTTGATGCTGCATGTGCCATTGCGACGAGGGTGCTCCCCTACCACTGCAGACAACCCACCTCTCGCAACACTCCCAGTGCTCCTTCAGAGAACAAGATCCCTCTGAGTATGTCCAGCTGTCTGCGATGCTGACACCTTACACCTGAGCTGCCAACAGACCCTCCCTGGACAGCGGCTGCCGGAGCCTTGGGCAGGAGCTGCTTTACCCTGAGAGCAGTGCAGATGGGCAGATGCCAGGGGCAGAGACACCCTCTCTGTGCTCCCCTGGCTCTCTAACTGGGTGAACTGCCGGTTCTTAATCTGTAGTTTCTCTTCCAAAACTAAGACAGGAGTTTTATTGCTGTTTCCCTGGTGAGCACCTGACAAGGCATTCCTCCTTGTGGCAGCTGCTAGAGGGGGTGGGAAATTAGGAAAGACGATGTGGACTACATGGGCAGAGTCTTGCTGGATTGGAGAACAGCAGAGATTAAGAAATCCCATATCTTTCCAATTATGCCCAGCTTTTTTTTCATTCCCTGAACTGTAGATTGAGTCTGTATAGCCCCCAATTAAACATCAAGTCCACGTAAAAACTACAAGTCTCTTCATCTATTTTCACACTACGAAATGAAAGGCCAAGGACTGTTTTGCAACCTGAACCCAACTAGTTCTCTATAGCTGAACTCTTCTCCTCTGTACCCCTTTCCTCCTCAAGGTACAATGACTTTGTCCTTTTCACCTGCTAGGGGTGATCCTTGCTCCATACCATTCCCAGCTACTGCTGGATACTATCTTAGAGAGTGCTAGTTGGCCAGGCCAAAATCACAACAGGAAAAGGGTTAAAATTTAACAGGACTTGCCTTACAGACAAACGGATCAATGAAAATATTCTGAGACAGCAGCTCTCCCTTTCAGTCGCTTTCTCCACACTGAAAAATGAATCTGCTCAGCTGAACACACACAGCAGCCTAAAGCTGATGCACTGGGACACAGGAGGAGGCCTTCAGCTTAGATTTTTCACTGTGTTTGAAATGATAGACTAAAATAGGTTTTTACAACTGGCATCCATCACTTTTACCCCTCTGAGTCAAGGTGTCTTGCGTCACGTGCAGCCCAGAACAGCTGCCCTGAAGGACATCGCTCTGCTGCTGCACCAGTGCAGATGAAAGAACCACTGATGACGCACTGGTGAATACAGAGGACTGAACCAAGTCCTGGACAACTGTGTGCATCTCACTGAAGTTATACCTGGGCCAAGACCAACCTAAGCAGTTACAGCATACTTCACCATCACTGGTGAAACAGAAATAAACAGAAGCTGAGTAAGAGACAAGTCACGGTCCTGATAAACAGCTTGGGTAAGATCTGCTTACTGGGAGCACGCACAGTCGGAACAGTTGCCTAACCTACTTCAGGCACCTAATTAATGTAGGTTGTATATGTCAGGAGGCTGATCTCTGTGTACGGTCAAAGCACACAAGTGGGTGAACCCCCCCCGATGGTGATTTAGAACATCTAAATTAAGGAATATTTAGGTTCCTAATCTGAATGCTCAAAGTTTCCCTCCAGAGGTGCCTCTCTTTGCTGATTGTGCAGAGAGTATGGCTCCTAATTTAGGAACAAGATGTACTACTAAATTAGGAAGGCGATTACTCAAGAGCTGTGAATTACTCCTCCCTTCCCTTCTTCCCCACTGGAGGCTGAACCTATCACGGCATCCCGTGGAGGCCAGATTCTGAGTACAGTAATATTTGTGGCAATTGTGGAGTAACTTCATTAATTTACAGTAATGGAAGCTCTAGATTGGTAGAAATTAAAATAGAGTTTGGTCTGTGATGCTGAAATTCTTCTCTGAGAATTGCTTATATTGGAATCCTTGCTTCTGACTGAAAATTTCAAGATAAAAATCTCCAACTTTTTAAACACATCCAACAACTTAAGCTTTGTTTACTATCATGCCACATGTGCAGCGCATGGGGAAACTAGAGTATCTCGTTAATAGACTCTTTGTTCCATGGGCATCATCTTACAAGAGCATCCAACTGTGGCAGAGAGAAACCAGAATCAGACTGGGGAGTCTAAAAGTAAGAAAATCAGCATGACGCACTAAATGAGACAAATGAAATTCTCATATCTTAGTGTCTACTCAGGTTCTGCATGACATTTCCTATCCAAAAAGGGACTGTACTTCTAGGCCTCTGCAACTCCTGTAACAGCTGCTGCTATTTTGAGGTTAAACCCCGATCCCATATCCTTTGGGCAATTAAGGGTTAAAGGGTCCTGTCTTCACATAGCTTGGTTTCTTAACTTCCCTTGAAGATGTGCCATTACACACTTTATAAAACACTTGATTGAGGAAGGGACAAAACTGAAATTTAAAGATACTTTCAACACGTAATGGATTTCAGGTGCAGTTCTATGGATTTGCCGGTATATTTGATTTTGGAATGTTTAATTTGCTAAGGGAAACGCTTCTTCCCTGGCATGAAAACACAATTATTAAAGCTTATTTCATTATTTTGAGACTGATAGCACAATTCAGTTCATTGTTTAATATTCCATTGCTATGAATACAATGAAATTCTCTAATGATTAATAGGATTTGTTATTTTAAATAATCATGCTCAAGCTTATTTGCAAGACTTATTAGGTCTGTAACTTCCATATGAATAAGATATTTCCAGCTGTACAGCCAACTTTGGATGTTTGCTACTCATTTGTAGAATATCCTCTTTGACTGCTTTGGAGACAATTATTTTGCAACGTGGAGCCCACAGCTGTGTATCACATCTCATTCTATTGCCATGAAAGGCATCCTCAGAGACATTTCCTCCTAGACATTTCTGATGAGTTTGTAGGAGATTTTGCTGTTCACTCTTGCATAGAATGGAAACACGTTCTCTGATAAGTCAAAAAAGGCAGCCGGGAGGATTTTGTCACCTAACACGGATGGCATCTTGCTGAGCCCCAGCCGTGGAAGAGTCCTTTCTGGCCAAGCCAACACAGCTGGAGAGAAATTTAGAAGGGGACCCCATGAAGTCTGAAGAGAGCTCACAGCCTTTCCTGGGTATAACTCCTCCTTCTCCCCTTCCTCCTGCACACACACTCTCCACTACAGGCTGCAAGGAGGTTTAAATGGCCATAAACCCCGAACAACCCCCACAATGCAGGCAGAAATATGATGTCTGTATGGTTGTTCAAAACATTCTGCATTTCTCCCATGAGGACCACTCTGATTTCTCCTGTGCCCACCTCCCCTCGCCTCTTGCACTGCCAGTTCCCATCGGAGCCTGTGACAAACTCCAGTGTGCCAAAGCCTTTGCTCACAGACAGAAACCCACAGCAAAGCCCAGCTCCCCACCCTACAGCTGCTCTGCAGTACACACACACACAGCATCTCTGTACCACTGTCTTCATGTATGTTATCACCCTCTCATTAAATAACAGCAGGAGTGGCTTCAGCTGGAAACATTTTGATTCTCAGTCATTTCCTGTAGCCCCAGAGTAATCCAAACAAAAGACACTCCTGGCAGAAAGTGCAGAAGCCCAATGCTAAGCTCCCACCGTTTGCTGTGGTCCTTACCATTCACATCGACATTTATACAGACACAGGTGACAGCAACAGAACGGCACCGGTTTGTAGATTCTGCTCTCCCTGGGTTTCAGCCACAGAAAAAGCTCCTTTTCAGCAGAGCTCATCCCTGTAGGTATCAAAAAGCCAGCCCCTTTCCATTGTTTTATTCCCAGTGAAGGAACAACAGAAGTGAAGACAACTGGCTACAAATTCCCCTTCACTGATTTTCTTCATCATACAATCATACAAACAGAAGTAACAGATAGGAGAAAAAACAGAAACACATACATGTTCTGATGTGAAGGCAACCAGTCTCGGAATAGCTGCCATTCCTTTTTCTTTAACTTCTGGGAACATCTTGAAACGTGCAATCAACATAGCATACATGTTAGATATGGCACCACCTGGAGTCCACAGTAATATACTGTTACTTTTTCTATGCATTGTAATATTATTGCAGAACAAACGACAAGTCTTCCTACAGTTTCTCTAACTCTAATGTTAATGGTTCTGCCTAATAGCAGATTCTTCCTCCTGATGCTCCTCACAGCTGGGTTGTGAAATAACACAAAATACTACACACAAAATAACAATTTATGCAAAAATACTGCTGATAAAAATGACGGGGGTTTCCTTTCATCCTCATTTTTGTTGCCATGCTGTAGTCCCCCCCCAGTCTTATCCTTTCGTATGTCATCAACACATAATCCCCACTCTGTTCCACCTCCCAAGCAGCCACCACCACAACCTCCTAAGTGGCTTCCAAGTGCAACCCAAAGTGTGCTCTCCCCTCCCAAATTAGGGTGGTGTTTCATGCCCTGCCTCTGAGGAAACCCACACTGTGTGTCCCAACAGATACTACCTTCTGGATAACTGGAGTGGGGGGGGAGGGAAGAGAAAGGAAAAACGGTCATTCTAACAAATATTTTTATTTGTCCTCTGACAGGAGCAACAGCAAAAGGTTAGACGTCCCTAACGCTAACCTTAAAATCCCTGCCATTCATTGACTTAAATACCCACTTCCAGATGGGTATGTCACCCATTTCCAGATGGGTATCAGATGACAGCCCTACAGCATTCTGTTCCCATATTTCAATTATGTATGCATAAATTAAAAATAAGTACTTTGGTTTTCCTCTTTGAGAGGTTTACAAACTGACCCTCCATGTCTACAGTCGAACATTTGGTTATACTTTAATGCTGCATGAGCACTATGGGAATATAATGCAGAACCTGAGGTAGAGTCTGAGTACTTTCACATATGTACAAACACAGACACGCACACAGACATGTATACATAAAATCCATCAGTTTCATCCCGTATATATACTAAATATATATATACAGATTGATTATATATTGATGTTTATGCAGATATTTTTATACAAAGCAAAGGTGTATACTGATCACAGTTTTAAGCTTTTAAATGAATAGGTCAGAGTGCAGCTGAGGTAGAGTTCAGCTAACTCAACTCTCATCCATCTAAAAATGGAGTGAAGAGCACAAGACAGGCACTTCCAGAAGATGGTTCAGCTCATCCTAAGGTAGCTGCTTGTGGTAGGTGGGACAACTTGCCCTGCAAATGCATCCACCTCTCTTCCTTGAATATATGGGAGCTGCTGTAACTAGCCCTGGGTAGATACCCAATGTTTGGACACCCAAAATGAGACAAGATAAAATCCACCCTTTAAGCAGATCAAGGTAGCTCTACTA
Organism: Pterocles gutturalis; assembly: GCF_000699245.1. Taxonomy (NCBI): domain Eukaryota; kingdom Metazoa; phylum Chordata; class Aves; order Pterocliformes; family Pteroclidae; genus Pterocles; species Pterocles gutturalis. Next base: position 11,953 of record NW_010118189.1, read on the forward strand.
AAAGCAGTGACCCAGCAGGGTATATGTGCTGGCAAATTTAACAGCATTTTGATTTGTTTAAGATTTGCATGTATCCCACTGGAGATAACTGCTCCACAGCCCACAGAAACTGTCCCCTTCATTTCTGACCAGTGTCTTAGCTCTGCTCTTGCAGTGAGGCTGCTCCTGCTCTGGCTTTCCCTGACCTCACTGGCTCTGCTGTGAGGAAAATGCCACAGAGGAATGGCACTGCTGGCATGGGGGTCAGCACAGACCGGCCTTTTTCTTCCTCTTTCAAGTATCTTGAGAAATATGAACATGTTTCTACTCCTCTTTTCACAAACGACAAAACAAGAAATGGAGAGATTAAGACAAAATGTTCCAGTACCTGTCCCTAGAAGATGCAGATGTCATGTAATGGTCACTGTTGATGATTTAGGTGACTGAACTAAGGTGTCCAGGTTGAAGGAATTTGGCCTATCTTGTGCGAAGTCATTGGCTCAGTGTCAAAAGAATCAAGACTAAAACATTTAAGTTTCTTCAGCACCAGGCTTTCCTATTTTACTATTTATTACCTAGCCATTTAACCTTAAGCTTATTAATAAGCTCACATTCTGCCTTTAATTTTGCAGCTGTGTTTACACCCACAGCTAATTGCAGGCAACAAAACACACCTACAGAATTTGGAGAACCAATCAGGCCTTTATGCTCTGCATGTATTGATACTGTATATTTCATTCCAGAGAATGCAGAGAGCGAGAACCTCTTCTTTGCAGCAGTAAGGTCTTCAGCTGAAGCCGTGGCGGTTTGAAATGAGAAGACAGCACAGAAATTATTTTGATTATGGTCTAAAAAAGCAGAACCTGCACACTGGGTACTGCTGCCTTAAGAGACTGAATTAGAAAGATACACTTTGCACAAACGAGAAATTGCGAAGAAAGAATGGATCCAAGGGGGCAGTGCTGCAAATGGCCAGCACAGGCACACACCTGCCACAGAGCCCATCCCCACCCACAGTTCAGGCGGACAAAGTAAGGTCCAGCATCTGACACACTTGCAACACCCTGGCCCCCCAGGTCAGGCAGGGACCTCTCACAGGCCCGGGAAGGACAGCGGTTCTTCCTGAGGCATTCACAGCTCCTGACTCACGCTGTCTCAAGCACAGTTTGCCAGACTCGGGCAGATCGGGTGCTTGCACTGAGCCTTTCACCCCTGCCTGCCACCTGTGCCCAGCCTCTGCCCGCCAGCTCTGGCCGAGCAGCATTGCTATTGCTCTTCTCTCCCCTCTCAGGTGCCTGACCAGCCTGGAGGGGCTATTGCTGCTCAGGCTGGCAAGGTGAAGAACTGAAGACCAGTTGTACTGAGTCAGGCCAGGGACTGGAGAGTAACCAACCACTGTCCAGTTTCCAAAAACTTTGGCTTAGGTGCTGGGCTCGTGATACACATTTAGAATCTGCCCTGTGCAATGAAGCCCATGGTTTTGGTCAGGACCTCTAAGCACTACTGTAAAAGCTGTCAGAGATTTTGCTCTCAGTGCTTTTTAAATAAGGACTCAACACAAAGAAATGCAAATTCTTCTCATCTTTTCCTCCACCTCTATGGAAAGGTCGAGGACAAAACTCTTGCATCACTTCCCACATGTGCATTCAGATGCAAGAAGTTGAAGATGAGCCTTTTCTGGTCTCCTGCAAAGCATGAACTTCACCCTTCATGCCCTTGGAGAGATGAACAACTGGGCTGTTACCAGTGAGGCCTTTCCTTTGCTCAGTAGTCCGAACACTCCTTCCCTCTCCATTAGGTCAATGAACTTTCTTTGCAGAACTGTTCCTTCCCCACCACCCATCAGTCTGTTCTCTTTTGACAAGCCAAGATGATATGCCCAATGTAAATTCTTTCAATTTTTTGTAATTTGGTGAGACAGATAGGCCAAAATTTTTAGCAATGAAATTCCAGTGTAAGATAGGAGGTGACAAAGAGTTATAAACCAAAAGACTAAATTGAATGATTAAAGAAAAAAAAGTGTTAACAATGTAGTGTTTGTCAGAGTCAATGATTTCTCTATAGTTATTCACACTAATTTTTTGCCTTATTGACTTGCCCTGAAGGAACCAGGTTTCTAAACCTCTAAGAACTCAGATTAACTAGCCACCCAAGTACCCCCACTGCACCCAACAGGCCAGCTCACACCTGGACAGCTAACTGCACACTAGAATGTTGTCAGGATCTTACTGACTCTACCAAAATTACTCAAAGGGATGCTACATCTGTCCCTCTTCACTCCAATCTCCCCTGCGGTGATGGAGAGCATTGTTGTCTTTCTTCTCTCCATTATTAATACAACAGTCTTTCTATTTCATTTAATCCATAAAAAGTGGGGGCAAAGCAAAACTGCAAGGCAAATGTCTCTTCTGATTATGTTTCCCATGTGTCATTACAGCTGGTCATAATGCAGTGCAATTTGCTCAAAGAGACCCTCATAATCACATCCCTAAAATTCATGAACATGCAATGCTTTATCTCAAAGAGGCCACTGGTGGTTATTAGCAAGTGTCCTCTCGAACATGCATATTTAATTCTGTTTACTCTTTAACTACAGGGGATGTCATATAGCAAACTCTGAAAAATAAAGAAAGCTTGAAATATCATGTACCAGGTGAAAATATCCCATCGCCACAGCCCCCTGGCCAGCCAACCATCTCTCTCATTTTCTTTAGTGTGACATATTCCAAAAGTACAAACACTGGAGCAATTTCATAGGTGAACCTGAAATGTAGTAATGTCCATATTTAATTCTTTCATCTACGACACTAACACATCTTTTTCCAACATTACATTACATTATAGCCACATTATAGCACTGGGTAGAGTTCTGTTTCACAGTATTTTTGATAATCTTCCTTCTGATGTGACGTCATATGTCTAGAAGTAGAAATGCTGGAAGCCCTTGAGAGTCCATTTCCACCCATTTCAGTGGAACAAATCTCGCCCACCTTTTCCTGGCTTTGCCCTGTATTCAAGAGCTGCTGGGCAGAGCCAGACCTTCACCTTACAAAAAACTGTTTGCATGTCTAGAAGCATACACTTCAGCAGGCCTATTCCTGATGACAAGACAGTGCATGAAGCTAAGCAAGTACACAAAAATGCTCTCTAACCCCAAAGTAAAAAAAAACAAACAAACAAAGAAACACTTTAAATTCTTTCTTACAGAAAGCAATGCTTCTAACTGCTCTGGGTATGGATTGTACATAACACCTCTACATGAAGGCAAGTCTTCACCTATCACACCTTTCATTTTACATATTTATGCATGCAAAATGTTAAAATATTTTTTTCTGTATATTTTTTTTGGGGGGGTAACATAACTGATAGTGTATTAGTATGAAGAAATTTTATAGAACACAGCCTACAGGACAATGTTGAAAGTCTCCATGTAAATAACTGTAGCAACCATTTAAAAAGCAGACAACTCATTTTCCAGCAAACAACATAAAAGTATTCTTTCTTTCATTCAGTTACAGCAGCTAATATTTTAAGAGTATAACTGTAAAATTATATTAATTATTATGGAAAAAATCTGATACTTACATATTAGTGTTTGCTGCTGATGTCAGCCAATCTGCTGCCAATCCAACCATGTCCAATCCAGTTGAAAGTTGATTAAAATATCTAGGGTGCCCTGCATAAGATGGAAAATGTTATCAAAAGGCTGATGACTTTGAATGAACCTATTCAGGGCTGAACAGTATATTTACCTCCAGATTTCTATAGAGAAGGAAGTGCTTTCAAGGTACGAAACAAAGCAAACAGCAATAAATAAATTTCTTGGAAAAGGCAGGATTTCTCTTCTTTCTCATTCCAAACTCAGTAAAATCAGAATAATTACACTGAACACAGAATAATGAATTCCAACATTCCCTATTATCCTCTCAATATGCCTTGAAAATTAGCACATTGCTGCCTCACAAAAATAGCTGTTTGCTCCCGTTAGTGTGTCACATGTTGTCGCTGGATGTGTTTTTGCCTGGCTAGGTTTGAAAGGCACGCACGAGACACCATCTGAAGAGCTTGCCAGTACATATAACATCAGTGATGAATGGCTAATGATTATAATAGACAGGGCAAAATGAGAAAATGGAACATTTTCGTGACTGCTCTGCACATGACTCAAAGGCTGATGATTGTATGAAGATGGCAGGGAAGGCGGCGGTCCTTGTCTTTTCTTCCCCGTCAGAGTGCAATTACAAATAGCCTAGCTGCTCGCAATTGTGGTTTTAAACAAACCCCATGAAAACCAGCATTGCTGCCCCAGCAGAACCATGCACAAGAATATACTCAATCACCTGATAGTCCATTTACCTGGTTAACCTAATTGGCTGATTTTTTTCTAAAATCCTGTTAGAGATTTTTCTCAAAAACATGCCTAGTGTCATTAAACCCAGTAACCATTAAAACTCAGTTTTTACTAGTTGCTCCCTGCAAGCCCCTGTTAAGTAGCATAATTACCAGTACAAATTACAGATGGTTTGCAATTACTTAAATGCTGTCTGCCTCAAAGGAAGGCAGCCTGGGCTTGGAAAGCACCTGCCCTGACCCACAGATGAAGTGCTGTTATTGCCATCACAGAAAACAAAAGATAGAGCAAGATGACGGAGGAAATGCAGACCCAGCACCAAGAGAAAACTTATCTTTGGTCTCTGGTGGCCTCTTATCAGGTGCAGACACATGGCTGGCAGAACAACCGGGGGAATTGCTCCCCAGCTCCCACCTTGCACACACAAAGGCACAGAAATGGTGCTTTGTGGGCAGACTAGAGCAGGGGACAAAGGGCTGGGGGGGGCACACCTGCAAAACCCAGCTCCCTGTGCCCTTAACTTGAGACGAGCCCCATGCTGCCGCCACCCAGCCTGACTGTGTTTCGCACTCAGACCTCCCCACCGGAGACAGGAACTGCCACCTTCCCCCAGTCCATGCTACCCAGGACACGCAGCCAAAGCCCCTCAGGCACCGAGGGACACTGACGAGATCCAGCAGGACAAACAGGATCCGGCCCCCGTGCCACACACTCTCACATGGGACAGCTGAGCCCGGGGCACATGTGTGCCCTGCCACAACTGCCAAAGCCATGGTCAACCCGCACCAGCAACTCTGCCTGTAGAGGACTGCATCTCCCCCCATGATGGGATTTTGAGAGAGATTACAGAATTTACAGCTTGGGTTCAATCTGACAGCCAGGCTTCGAGCACGTTCCCAAATTCTGCTGGGAAGGAATACAAAATTAGGAGCTGAAAGCCTTTGGTGAATCTGGGCTACAGGAAGGCTCAAAGAGGCCAGATAAACTTCTGTTTGGAAATAAATCCACACTAAAAAGCTGGGGAATAGCAGAATTCATATTTGCAGCTGCAGCGTCTCGGCAGCTCTCTGTCAGCCCCATACCCAGCCCCGGGCGACAGCCCTGTTGTCACTGCTTGTTTCTTCAAGGAAACCCCACAGCACACCTCCTGCTCTGGGAACTGCTGTAGGAAAAGGGCTGGCTGCAGGCAGGGGTCAGGGCAGCTGTACCCTGGCGTGACCAAGGTGGGGGGAGCAGTGTTGTGCTCCCACAGAGATGTTAGCACAGGGAGAGCAGGAGCTGCTGCTGCTGGTGTGGCTGCTGTCACAGCTCCAGCAGCTGAGCCTGCAGCACGGGCTCCTCCGCTCCGTGCCCTTCCCTGCTGCAACACAGCTTTAACACGCAACGGCAGAGAACACAACGCCCCAATCTGACCCCAACCTCAACTGCTAGAGTTTGTCCATGTGACATCCCAATACATAAGCAAGCCATCTTCCCTCAGCTAGATGGCCACGGAAAATTGTGGCTTTGCTTAAAATACAGGCTGCACCGGCCAGGTGAGAAGAGTTTGCAAGAGATGCTAAAAAATCACTAGCTGGGTGCCATCTGCCTGAAGCACACATCTTTTGTTGTGGTTGTCACCAAGCAAAGAGGTGACTGGAAAACAGACTGACAGGGTGAAGGGAGGGGGGAGATATGAAAATAGAAGATTACTGTTTACTGGTTTGTTTAGCTATATACAACACATTTATGCATATCCCAGAGTAAATCAGGAGATGATGGGCAAGAGCCGGGGCTGAGGCACTGGACAGCCAGGGAGTGGCTTTCCCTGTCGAGGACATCCCTTGGCCCCACGCACCCTCCTCTCAAACACGCTCATGCTTGCACTTGGTTTTAGGTGCAGACATCCCCCAGCACTACCATGCAGCCTCCAGGGCCTCAGCAGGGAAGCGACGACAAGGGCCGGGCAAAGCTGGACAGCAAAACACGGCCGGTGGCACTGGGTTTGCCCTTGTTCACAGCCCCACCGTGTGCACGGCCTGCTACCGGCATCAGGGCCTGCCAGGATCAAGGCTGGGCCAGCACCAGGTCCTCACACCCTTCCTGGGATTTCCAAGCCATTTTTAAATGCTTGCATTTCAATTTCCCCTCTGAGCACTACACAGGAACTGAATTTCACATCTATCTTTCCCTGCATTTGCAGATGCTGCCTTTTATATTCTCTCAGATGAAATTCTCGCCAGGGATGGATGCTGGTAGCCGGTGAGGGAGCAGAAAGCCGCGTGCAGCTTCCCTGGGCACCCCAATGAGCCGTAGCATGCAGGCAACACCTGGGAGCATCCCACATCCACCCCTCAGCTGAAAAATCAGCCATCCGGCTCCTCAAATCCCAAACAGGGATCAGTGCTGAGACTTGGGGATCCAGCTGGGAGGCTAATCTAACCAATACAATTTATTTTTCTATCAACCTCCCAGGCCCCTGCAACCAAGCGCAGCCCCGCAGCCCACGAGGGGCCATGTCCGAAGGGCTCCTGCTGCAGGAGCAGAGGTAGACCCCCGCCGCCAGAAACCTCAGCATATTGTCCTTCCTCTGAGGGTAATTAAAGCGTTTTACTCTGAAGCACATGCCGAAGAGATCTGGGTGTAAATCCCTGCGGGTCTCATGAGTCCCCCCGACACTGGGGTGGCCACCCCAGGATGCTGAGGAGCGGCTGCAGCCAACCGAGGTGCCTCCGCAGCCCCCAGCCCTGTGGCCGAACCCTGCTGCGCCACCGCATCTGACACAACCCCCCAGCACAGATCCTCGGACTGTGAAATTATTTTCATTAAAACAAATTTTAAAATTCCAAGAAAGGAAAGCCTCACATATTTACAGGTAGGAAGAGAAAATGTTAACATTGTTTTAAAGGGTCTTTTTTGGATGCACAAAATGAAATAGGTCCATTATGTGAAACAGGCTATGACAAAAAAAGATTAATGAAAATCACTTAAGAAACCCCATTCTTTGATTTCCTACATTCACAGATACCGTGTTTCACAGCATTCTGTGAAAACGTTTCCTATGCCCTACCCAGACACATCACACTCCTACATTCACAGATACCGTGTTGCACAGCATTATGTGAAAATGTTTCCTATGCCCTACCCAGACACATCACATGGATCACTGGACTGATCGACTTTGTTCCTGTGGACACCATTTACCTAACTATTTATTCCAATATTTCACAGGCGTTTTGACAGCACCTGATTCATGCATTAAAAACATTCAGCTGGACATTTCCACCTCTAAACAAGGATTACACAGATCCCCCACAATCTTTACTGGGATCAGCCTCTTCTGTTCCCAAAAGGTGACAAAACCTGTTTTTTGTTTTCCCCTCAACCTCTATCCATAAATCAGCCTTTTGTCTGAGTAATTGCTGCACATTTATTCTGAAGCAATTTCTTACTAATTCAAATTCCCACTAAGAGCTGCCCGAACTCCGCATTATTTCTCCATCACAGCTGTCATTGTAGCTCCGCTTTTTCTCCGCTTTCAGCAGCTTATTTAAGGTGTCCCCGGGTGCGGGCCGGGGGCTCCCCAAGCCCGGGTGAGCCCCGCGCTGCCCCCCACTACGAAGCCCACATGGGGTATGGGGGGGTCCCAGACAAGCAGAAGTCAATAGATCCCTGCCCTCCCCAGTGAAAAACAACAATAAAAAGCTATTTAAACAATTCGGGCTTTGTTTTCAGTGCTTGAGTCTAAAGTTGAAAAAAAAACCCTCATCACTCCTGTGCAAGGTTCTGCCACATTTCCCTATTTTTATGTCCCGCAGGGAAGACGAGAGACACGGCAAATGGCTGCTCAGAGCTCCCATTTACAGGATGTTTATTGCGATTTCGGCTGTTAAATGGGCCGGTCCCTGCCGCCCCCCTGCAGGG
>NW_010118190.1:0-365 GCF_000699245.1 Pterocles gutturalis
TTGCCTGCCCCCTGAAATGGCTTCAAATAGTATGTCTACCACTGGAGAGAAAAAAAAAAAAGCGCACTTGTATATCTTAGTCATTCGAAAATTGTAAACTAATGAACTTACCCCAAAGAAGGCTTATTAGATCTTGTACAGGATGAAGAACAGTATGTTGTCAGCTCAACAAAAGACCTTTGTCTTTTGCCGGTTCACTTCTCCACAATTCAGCACAATGTCCTTAAGAGCCCAACTGTGTGTTTTAATTCAGCTGATGCATTGCTCCCATTGAACCTGATCACCTTAGTTAAATCAGGAAAATGAAATCAATACAATCACTGTGGTGGTTTTCTGTCCACTTCCTCGGTAGCCTCTCATGGCAA
>NW_010118190.1:1396-10883 GCF_000699245.1 Pterocles gutturalis
AATTTAGGGCCCCCATCTATTAATAAGACCCCTGCCAAAGGGATTAATTTTTTTTTTTTTTTTTTTTAATAATGAATAAATTACCCACTGAAATTTTTTAACTTAATTCTGTATGTCCAGCGTCATTATCTAGAACTTTTTCTAGAATGTTCAAACCAACGTTCATCCCAAAGAAAATATTTGTAAGGCAGAGATCAAGGGCAGATTGTTGGTCTCTTGGTGTGTGATGGCGAAGGTTTGGGTTCAACAGTTATTGTTGCAAGCTGGGGTTCCAGCTTTTTGCCCTTGGAATGGGAAAACATGGAATGGGCTGGAGTATTTGAAAAATACCTGGAGGATGAAAGAGGGAAGTCATAAAATGGTCTCTAAAATTAAAGCAGGTGTAGATTCTGTCCAGAATTTTGAAGATCAGTGCACAACTGAGATACTCCTTAAAGTCTACTCTTGTCTAGGAGCCTGTCTCAGTATATCCTCATGCCTTTTATTTTGTTATATCCTGAATGAGTGTGATTTTTAAAAATTACTGGATAATGCTAGATTTAACAAAGATGCGTCTGCATTTATGGATGAGTGCAAAAATTTCCTTCACAATTTATTTGTTTACTGGCATGAATAGTTTTCAGCATGAATTCAGCCTTGCTGAAAATCTGAACGTTTGATTTGACATTAGCTCAAGAGTCTCGCTTTTCCTTGTTGAAATTGTTTAGATTGTTGTTTTAAATACATGAGCACAGACTCTTTGTTCATTCTGAAGTAATTACGGTTTCCTTGAGGACACAGCATCTCAAAATGTTACTCATCACATTTTCCGAGGAGATAGCATTTGAACAATAGGAGAGAAAGCATGAACTAATTCTTTGCTGCTTTTCAGGAGGAGACTCATTGTTTATAGGTGATGAAACTATGCTGACTATGAGATGCTCAGTTTTCGGTGTTTGTCAGGTATGAAGAAATGAGATACTGATGTGTTAGTATCATAACCTTCTTTCTCTTTTTCTTTCTTTACACAATCAGTGCTCAGTGAATCAGAAACAATTTACTGAGTGCTTAAAAGATGTGTATGTGTACTTGGGTTGCAGCTGATTTCCTGAAAAGTATCTTGGCTTTTAGTAACAAAAAGGGTTGGCAGGAATATTTTAGGATCTTTCTGAAGAGTAGAAATTCCTGTGGAGGTGGCTTTGAAGCACTCATGGTCAGTATGATAGAGGTTTACCCAGAAATGAATGTTTCTGCATGCATTTCTGATAGATTACTGAGTTTTCTCAGTAGAGGTGAGTATTATAAAAGAGCTATTATGTTCTAATTTTTACCTGCAGTTTATCAGTCTGTGGTGGTTCTTGTGTTTCTGTTATTTTCAACTCATTGTTCTCTGCTTTTCTATTTCTCATATCAAGGAACCATTACATCTTTGTATTGTCACTTCTTGTCAGTTAGACGACTTATGGTTTTTTGCATTTGCAGAGGTGGAAGTTAAACCTTTGCCTTTTTAATACGTCTTTTTGTAATAACAGATCCTCTCACTTTGGCAGCCTAATAGATGGGTGAAACTGATAACCTGAGGAATAAGTTTTAGTAATCCGCTGCTTAGGCAACTGAAAGGTAACACAAATACTTTTGTGCAATTCTGCAGACCCCTGCCAGTGAGTGAGAGTGCACCAAAAGGAACAGTGGTCGCAGTTGTTATAGCAGCCGCCTTGAACCAGACAATTGTATATTCAATTGTTTCAGGAAATGAAGATGGTAAGTACTCGTATTTCTTCCTTAGTGGTTATGCTGATCCTAGGGTGTGCATCAGGAGTCTTCAAGAAATAGTGGTTAGAAGAAAACCTGCTGAGGTGAAACCCCACCTCATCTGTGCAAACAGGAGGGACTGCCTTTAGTGATCGGCTAAAGATCAGATTAGTTAGCAGAATTACAGTGAAAATTAAAATACAATGAAATTTTCGCTGGTGCGAAAATACCTTGGTGCCACTTGTTTTAAATCTATGGCATACTGAAATAAGAATATAAATAACTTGGATGGTGTTTTACTTCTTGCTTTGAAATCTGGTTTAAGGTGTTATGGACTTTTCCATGCTATACCCACAAGATTGGAGCCTGATATTTAAACAACACATCATTCCTACATTTGCATCCTTCTCGGGTACTCTTTGTCATCCACCTTGAAATCTCTAAGCAAAATTACACTAAATTGTTTGGAGGGATCTGGAAGAATTCCCTGTCCCATCCTCCTTGTGAGAGTGGGCTGTTCGTCTTGTCTGCTCTGCCAGTGTGTCCTCAAATTGGTTATTCCTGTAGCAGGTCAGCTTTAGCTACTGTGCTCCTTTGAAGACAGCTTCAAAGAGGAGTTATGTGGGCTCTTAGAGCCTGAAGGAGGGATGGGAACAAATTTCTGAAGACAGTGTCAGAGAATAGTGTCATCACCAAAACAGAAGCGCTTGGGCATTTTAAAAAAAAAATTTTAAAAAAGAAAATAAAAAGAAAAAAAAGTGTTTATGCATCTTAGAAAGTTCATTCTGTTTTTGGTGGATTTCAGATGTGTTTGCTATTAATAACAAAACAGGCGTGATCTCAGTTAAAAAGTCTCTGGATTACGAAAGTGTGCAAAATTACGAGCTTCGAGTTCAAGCAGACTCCTTGCAAGTTGTACGATCCAATCTGCGTGTCCCTTCCAAAAGTAAGTTTAAAAATCCTTATTTCTAAATCTATTTTTAATATAGATATATTTTGCTCTTTGTGGAGGATCTTGACAACTGCACTCTAGCTGGTGATTTTGTTTTGTTCTGAGAAATACAAAGGTGGCGGTGGCATGTGGGAAGTAGAGAGTGAATTTGTGGTTCTCTGTGCTTGCCTTCAGTCTTGATCTAGATCCTCACAAATCACGTCGATGTTACACAGTGTAGGTCTCACTGGCACAGACAAAAGTCATGTTTTTATATAAACAGAGTTGATGGTACAAATTGAAAGTTTTCAGTGTAATTGGGGCTTTTTGTGATGGAATGTCACAGTTACTTTTTTTGTAAACACATTATGCAGCTTCCAATTTATTGGAATATTATTATAAGAAATAACAGACTTCCTTCGTGCTGGGCTGATAACATCGCAGCACATGGTGGGACACTACCAAGAGGAATAGGGAGCAGATACACAGCAAGGGTGACAGGAAGAAAAGGACTCCTTCAGCACCCCTGAGGCTTTGCGTGGAGTTTATTGCAACCCTGACTGAGAGCAAGCTGGAGTCGAGGACCTGCTGTGACAAAGACAAGCGGGTTCTTTGCAGCATCTCTAGGCAGGAAGGAATTTATTTACAAACTGTTTTGCTTTGGCTCTGACTCATTGTATGGGGTTTGGGGGGTTTTTTTTGCCCTTTAATGGTTTTCTTTTCCTAATAAAAGTAATTTGAAAGTTTTTTTGATGATTTTTGTCATCCTCTCTGTAAGGAAAAACTCGGAACGGTTTGGTGGTCAGACATCTGGCTGACTTCATGTCCTGTCCCATCCTGTATAACTTCCTATTTAAGCCACTTTGATACACGTTCTTACAGACTGTTGTTGCAATTTCTTTTCTGTATTTTTGGTCTCTGTGAGCCTCAGTTTTCCCCTGCTCTAGGTAAGGGGCATCATGGAGGCAACAGAAATGAGCCCAGGCCAGTGGACCGTTGGACTGAGAAAAGGGCAGTGAGGAATGGAGCGTTTGTTTTAAGGCTATGAAAGTGTTACATTCTTTCATTTCAGGTTGAGTGTATGATTACTTCAGGTCATTTGTTCTGCAGTCACAGTTATTCCGGTGGGAGCTGTGGGCAGATCTGCCACAGGTGGCTGGAGCTTTTTTCTCCTCTGCACTTCCACCAGTGTTAGTCGTAGAGCAAGTCTTTAGCACTGGAAAAAAACCAGGCTCATCCTGACCAAAACCATCCCCGTGAACTAATAGGTTGAGGCGAAAGCTTCAGCCTCTTTCATTGATAAATATCTGGCCAAGAGATGCTGCTGTACCATCTCGCTGTGTGAGCCGAGGCTCCCCAGGAGGCCAGGCTTTTTAGGTGCCTGCTCTTTATTGAGATGTGTGTACAATTCATTCAGAAAAGGACATCCCACTGGTATTTTGAAACCAGGAGATACAAATGGAGTTCACGTTTACTTCAGACATCAGTTTTATGGAGATAGCCAAAATTTAGTTACTTGTCAGTTAAGGGAGACAAGTGGGGGGAGGCAGCATAAACAAAAATGCCTGCATCAGGATGTTCCTTGAATGTCTGTGAGATTTGGGTGCTTATTAAAGTGTGCACATAATAAAACTTTTTTACCATTTTTGGAAGCCCCCAGTAGTATAATGAGCAATTTTAGTTTAAGTGCATCTCTTAAAGCATTATTGGCAGCATGATGCTGTAGGGATTATGCTGCCACAGCCTTTGTTTTCATCTCTGTTCTCAAGGAGGTCTGCATGGTAAGCCAGGGACAAAAGAATCTCCATCAGTCACTAATGTTAGACTGTCACCTTTCCACTTGCCGTGAGTTAAAATGTTGCACCCATGGCCAGGCACAGAAAGCACTGTGAAAATTAGGACTCGGAGCACAGTGTGATCCGTTTTCTCCCTTGCTGCAGGGAGAAGTGAGCCGTGCCAGCTTTCTTGCTTTTGCTACTCCCTCTGGCCTCTTTGGCTGTCAGAGAGCCAAGGTGCCACCCCGTTATTGTCAAAGGTGACAAAGTTATTCCATGACAGAGTCTTTCCCATCCATAGAGTTAATAGTCTGAGAGTTACAAAGGAAGGGCCACCCTTAACCAACCGGGCTGATGCTGCTTTTTCTGTAATTAATCTTCTAATTATTATTCTGATGGATACAATAACAGCTGTGAATATTAGGCAAAATAATCTCTCGTTTATCTCAGTGCCAGTTTGTTGCATATGCTTAAGAATATTGTACATCAATTAGAGATCAAAATTCAGGTTTTTCAGGACAGTAATTTAAAGAAGGTGAAAGTCTGTTTTTTCTATGTAAAGATACTACTGTAGAATCTGCTTGTGATACTGAAATCGATACTGCATGAAAATTTGCCTACAGATTTTTAAAGTTCTTTGGGATATTAGACTTAATGGGCTTAACTATTTGGGAACATGCCATAAAATGGGCTCACAGACTGTAACCTGAGATGTTGGACAGGAGTGGCAGTTCAAATACGTTCATCAGGCTTTCTGATACTACCTGTGTAACCAGCAGAAAATGTTTGGAAATTGAGCATGTATTATCATGGATATTTCTTCTTCCTTAAGAAAGAATTAAGCATGTGTGTGGTGTAACCTATAGGGAATATTCAGTGGTCAGAAGCTGTATTAACAGCAACGTGAGATTCTGTGCGCTCTGTAGCCCTCATTGATGATGTATCTGGAGAGGGAGAGAACAAAGAGAGCTAGTGCCAGGTGACTGCATTACTTTGTGTCTGCGAGAGGTCCAGTTAAGGGTATAATCTGCAAAATACGGCCAAACCTTAGGCAGTGAGGAGATAAGGCTTCTGTGCAGCATACAGCTTTTTTCAAATCTTTCTCTGACATGGATGAACAGACGAAGGAGTCAGCAAGTTCCAGCAGAAGCTTTGGACAGGCGTCAGTGGTCAGGGAAGCGGTGGCCTCTTTATCCCTCTTCCAACTCATAGTCTGCACTGAAGCAGCTCTCTCAGCTGGGCAGCGGTTTGAAAAAGGTGGTGGCTGAATTATGTTATTCGGGGATACTTGGTAAGGACTGGAGTTTGGATTTGGTCCAGTTTAAAGGAAGACACGCACTTGCTGTATGTGTTTGGATATCCAGAAGTGTACAGTGAGTATTAGGTTTTGAATATGCACTGTGCTGGATGGATGGGCAATGAATTTGTTAGATATATACTTTTAAAATAGAAGTATCTGGCTAACTAAATCACTATGTCTTTGTAATGGTGATCCCTTGACCTCGCGGTTTGATTCCTACATTTGTATGATGTATGTCTTCTCATTTTCTCAACACCTTTTTCTTTCTTGCTGAGTTTTAATCAGGTTAAATACTACTTCAGAGATTCAGGGCACTGAATTGATGAACTACAGTGGAAGGAGATGAGATGGAATTAATGCACCACTGTGGACTTTGGTGACACGGAAATTATGAACCACCTTGGGGATAGGTGACTTTGAATGCACTTCTCTAGAATTGTGTGACGTTGAATTAATACACTGCTCTGACATCCATCAGCAGTGAGTTCCTGCCGGTTCCGGTGTTAGATACCACTGAACCGGTGAACCATTCTGGAATTTGTTGGCAGTTAATTGATGGCCTGCTCTGGAGCTGCAGTGATGAACCGTTTTGGAGCCCGGTAACACAGCACTGACAAGACAGCTCAGCCACAAACCAGTGCTGAATTTTATGAAACTCGGAAGCTAGGTACCAAATTGTTTTTCACTGTATGGTACTATAGAAGATAATTATATCGGAGTAGGAGTTTGAGTAGAGAAAAGTCGCAGAAAAGTGGACGATGCTGCATTGAGTGTAACTATGGTTGTGATCCAGTGATTGTGCCAACTGATAGTGTAGTAATAACTGAATAAATAAATGAGGAGAGAAAATAAATTGATATATCCTTTGGAGTGTGAGAACATAAAATAGGTGACATAAACTGGGTTTGTAAAATATGATGCTAACATGAAAAATCACACTCTTACTTTCAGTGGAATTGAACTCCTGAGTTACTTTAACTGAAACATCATAATATGAACATAATGAACTTAAAAAGGTTGGAATTCTGACTTGATGAATCAGCAACTGGTGATGCTGAGCCCTGAAAGACATCCAATATTAACAGGCTTCTCCAATTCAGTTACATTTAGCAGCCTGGGTTTTTTTCTGTCTGCTCTTTGCTTCTTAGATTGTCTATCACAATCTACCACCGTAGTCTAGGGGTATGCTGTAGGTCAAATTAGGATTGTCTTTATTAACTTCCAAATAGAGGCTTTTAGTTTTCCCTCAATGGAGAAGATGAAAAAAAGAAAAACAAATACATAAGGGGAACATCACAAAACTGCGTGTGGCAGGATGTGTTCTGCAGTTGGAAGATGTTGCTCTGTAATCTATCACAGAGCAAGCGGCTCCTTCCTCCCAGAAAAGTTGTGAATTAGTGAGCTGAAGGGAATGTATCAGTACAATTAATCATTCACAGAACCAGAAGTGCTTCTTGAACAAGAAAAGGAGAAACATCATCTTTTACCTCCTTTAAGCACTGTCAGTTGTTCACAGTTTCCATCAGCATCTCACTGTCCTGCAGTTGGATACCCAGGAGAAACACAGTCAGAGCAATAACCTTGTAGTGGCAAGAAGGGAAGGGACAGGAGGAAGTAGAGGGGTTTACGGGAAACCAGAGGGAGCAGCAGAGAGAAACTGCTGCCTAAATGCAGTAAGAGCAAGCAGTGGAGCAGTATGGACAAGAAGGGGAGATTGTTTTTCCACCAAAGTTAACCTGGTCCTAGTTTTAAGAATCAAATCATGAAGGCATCTGGTCCCTGTGCAATACAGATGAAACATATACTGGGGTGGGAGACTCCAGGGATTCCCACTGTGACCTGGAGAGAAGTGTATATTTACAAGAGAGACAGAATACGTTTGCTTTTGAACACCACAGACAGAAGGGTCCTCTGAGTACAGAAGTGGAGGATTCAGTCTCATGTTTTCCAGTGTTCCAAGTTTCCAGCATCTGAGAAGAGCTCATCTTTTCATTCCCCAGCTCCGTACGTACATCCCTTTCGGCCTGCCCCCACATTCTCGTTCACTGAACTGCTGCCAACAGCCGTTGTCATTTGCTCTCTCATCTTGACTTATTGCTGCCATGTGTGCGTAGCTTCACGTGTCCTTCATGGCTGCTCAGCAAAGTAGCCTCCAGGCTGTTCTGGTGTGTGTCTGCAAACAGACATGGATGCAAACAGACTGTTTAAATTTAAACCTTAAAGGTGAAGGGGTTACCAGTTGGCACAGTGCTGCAGTAAGGGTTTGTCTTCATAAGAAGTTACCTGTGTTAACAGCTTCTTGCTCGATCAGTTGGTGAGAGGGAGGCCAGAGGACGTATTTCTGACAGCAGGTTACACCGCTGTAGATCTTGTTTTGTTTTGTTTGTCTCCGAGACTGACTGTGAGACAGCTCTGCCTCCTGAGTCAGTCATGTTCTCATGGCAGGAGTGGAAAGGGGGGGTTTCTTGTGTCCCAGACTTGTAAATGCAGTGGAACTCTCCCCTGCATCCCCGATCTTGTCACCTGCATCTTCATTAGGAAACTTCTGGCGTTGCTTGTAGTCCCACTATTACCTCTCCTGCATCCTATTTTTATTTCCGCTTGCACTCTTGTCGCGACCCAGCTCACAGAACCACCCTGGGTGGGATGAGTGAGGTTCACGGAGGTTCTGTATATATATTCCCTTGGGGCAAATTAAGGTGAGACAGCACCAAAGAATTGTGTACTGGCTTATAACTTTAATGCAGGCAGTTGTTTAGGGAAAAGGGAAAATGTGGGGTATACAACAGAATTAAGGGAAAAGGAAAATTACTTGGTAAAGACAATACATGAATATTTTACCATCCACTAATAACAGTAAATCTCATGAATTTTTCCCCATCCACTAATAACAGTAAATCTTATAGCAATGGGGTAAGAATAGCATAGCTACCAATATCACTAGGGATAGTAATAAGCACCACTAAAAATAAGCAATCTACATGAAAACCTACTAAACAAGCCCCCCAAAGGAGCTGGCATTAAACTTAACAGAAATATAAAAGAAAACAAATTACTTAGTAAAGACAGTCCATGACAGCACTACCAACCGCCAACAACACCAAATCTTACAGCAATATGATAACGACAGCATAATCTCCAACACTACCACAGCTGCTCACAAAACTTGAAATAACTTAACCTGCAACCGTTCACAACACTTGAAATCACTTTTCAGTATTAAAATAAACAACCTACAGAAAACTTGCTAAACGAGCCCCAAAAGGAGCTGGCATAAAACTTATAAGGTGTTGCCATATGTGCCAGAGAGAGAGATCAAGAGATACTTGAAGAGAAAAAGAAAAAAAAAAAGGAGAGAGAGAGAAAAGTTTTCACTGCTCTTTGGATCCTTGGAGGAAAGCGTGGACATCTTGCGGGGGGGTGGGGAGGGTGTTGCTCAATCAGTCTGTCAGCAACTCCAGGTCCTCAGGTGGTGGGTGCAAGCCCCTTCTCTTTGTTTATTCACCTTTTATAGGCAGAGGCAGGGCATTACTCAGCAAGGGTTGGCTACTTTGTTGTAAGAGCAAGACTGAGTCCATTGTTAGACTCAGCAGGGGTTTTCTAATCCATGGAGTAAGGCCTTTGGTGTATTCTTCGTTATCTTCTTATCTACAACTGGAATGTTTTCAGTCATTGGAGCCTGGACAATCAATTTGCAGTTTCTGCAAAACTGCATGAATAGTCCTTTACAACTCTTGTAACTTGATGGGC
>NW_010118190.1:10928-18183 GCF_000699245.1 Pterocles gutturalis
TGGAGATGTAAGAATAACAACAGAACCACATGGTTGGTTTTACCATCTGTTAAGAGAAATTAAAAAGAAATTAAAAGCACTGCAAACAATGAATTTGTTAGTTTTTACAGTTGTGCTAGCACTGTCTTGATAAGCAGATTTCTTTTTTAGCAATTGCAAGTGCTGTCTGTGTTTGCATCCAGCCTGCTACAGGTGAGAACTAAAATAAGGTACTCCTCCAAACTCTCAAGGGTGCTGCAGAATTCAGAGGAGGACAAATTTTTTATTAAACATCAACTTAGAAGTAGAATTCAACAAGCAAGAGGTAAGGTACCTGAACAGCGCAGGAATACACTTCCACATTTTTTCATTTCAGTCAGGTCTGCTAAATATTACATTTACTGCCCGGCGTGAATATGTGATCATGGTAGAGATGTGTTTTATTTTGGTATTGAAAGATTTTTAAGCAAAAATATACCTTTCAAATTATTATTTACATGTTTTATTCATTCAGGACTATTTTTTGCCTTTGTCACAGTCCCAAGCAAGAAGCGGTGCATGCAGATTCCCCAAATGTATGGAGAGGCACTGCCCCAAGGAGGGTCATTTCTGTTGTGACATTGCTGCTGTAATCCCAGCTGCGAGGCAGTGCTTTGCTGGGGGTGTTGGAGGGTAAAAGAACAGTTCTGTCTCGCCTGGAAAGTTTTTGGTTTTCTAATAACAAAATAAACCTTCGGGAATCATAAAGCAAAAAGGGATAAAACTGGTTTTGCAGCCAAAATTCTGCAACTGCTCCATACTAATTGGGTAAGATAGGTTTACTAAGTTAAATATGAAAATGAATTCTGTATCCCTGTATTTTTGACTTTTCAAGTAGCCTTACGGTTTTAGTTTCAGACGTTGCAAAAGTTCGTGCTGCTGGTGTTTTCTAAGTTGCCTGCCATGGCAGTCCGTGAGTCTGGGAGAAGTGACAGATGGTCCAAATATGCCGCAGAGCCCAAAGAGCTGTGAATCTGCCACACAGCTCCGGGGTAGTTTCCCCAAAAGCCACTTGGACAAACTGGGCAACAAAGCAGTGTGTTTTAGAGAGGCTGCATAAAATGTGAGCTTCCTTTCAATTAATTATATCGTAGAAAAGGATGCTTTATATTTATTGAAAGCAGACCTTGGATTGGTGCTGTTCCAAGTACATTGATGTTTACATCTCGTTGAAGCTGCTTTTTGCACCGTTCTTGATCAGCTGCAGTGTGAGCTTCTTCAGGCTTTTTGGGCGCTTGCCACTTTAGATCAAAATTGCCATTGAAAAATATTTGTTTCAGATTCCTATTTGGTTCTGCTTAATTGAGTAAGGCAAGACTGAGTGCAAATGCAGTTCAGTTTATTTTACCTGACAAAGCACAAAGTCTGCTCAACAGACTTGTAAGGTAGTAGTAAAGCAAAGTGCTATTGCACCCTGTCAAATTACAATTCTCATTCCCAGTTTGATTAAAATGAACTTTTCTAAAAGAGAAGAATCTGCTGCTACCTCCTGCAGAACAAGCAGCCGCTGCTTAAGCTAGGTGCAGGTTTTTAATGTTAGAATTACCGATGCATAGAGGGCAGTTGTAGCAATGATTCATTTGGCATGTTGTAGAAGACAAGTGCAGTGCTATTGGTGAAAGCAGAATGGAAAACAAATCTGGTAGCACTGAAAGCACAGCTGACACTGTCCTAGTGTTGACAGAGCATTGCTTGAGTTCAGCTTAACTTCTGCAGTCTGGCAAGAAACTACAAGCTCACATGGATCAGGCACATTATTGGCACTACTCAGAGAAGCAGTGATACTGGAAAAGAGTTTTCAACAAGTGTGTTTGGGAAAAACTGGAAATGCTAGTACACACTAGTTCTGACCAGCTCCCTGAAGCTTTTGTTGTTGGGTTTTTGTTTGGTTGGTTGTGTTTTTTTGTTTTTGTTTTTTTTTCTCCTGTGTTAGTCATTGGTGATCTGCTAGTTTGATGTCTTTCAGATAATCCTGTGGTTTCTTTTAGAGCAGCTTTCAGGATGTTTTCACTCTCCTTAAGCAAATCCCAGGAGCTGAAAGATCCAGATGCCTCATCTTTCAGGCCTGGGAGTGATTGTTTATCTGCAGCAGTGCATGCAAGATGTTTGGTTCTTGCAGGCTAAAGACAACTTGGAGGCAGCTGCAGTTCTGTGTACTCTCTGCACTGCAGCTTGTCTCGTCTCAGGTGACCTTACAGGAGGCTGTGCGCCTCCTTTGTGGTGTTGTCTGGGAGGCTGACTGGCTCTTCATGGCTGTTGAACCAATTGGTGTGAATAATCCAGACAGTAAGTGTGTCTTAGCAATAAAACTGTGCAGTAAAACTAAAGAAGCTGTTTGCTTATTGAATATTATCTGCATGCGTTGCGTGCAGAGAAGCACTTCCCTCCAGGTACCAGAAAAGAGGGCTAGAACCACACACAGACAGTATTTAAAATAAGTGAAGCGGAAAAACTCCACAACTCGTGCAAGTTGTAAAGTAGGTATGTAGTTTATTCAGCACTGAGGCACATGGGGGATAGCTCCACCAAAGACATGTGCAGCTTTTCGCAAAACCTATCCCTCTATTTGTTCCCTGAGATGTTGCATATGCATTAAGTTTTGCAATACATTCATTCATATTAATTACCCAGCCCCACCTCGCCCCGCTTCGTATTATAATGTGCTGAAGAGTCCTTCTGCGCCTGCGCAGTGCTCCCTGGTGGTCGTCCGGTGGTCGACGGGATGGAGTAAAATGAGTCTTCATCAGAGTTGAACTTCTCACCTCCTGGTCTCTTGGTCTCAGTCCAAAGAACCAGGCCGGTTCCCAGCTTGTTTAGAGGCCCAAGCAGTCCTCCCTATCTCCACGGCCTTGCAGATGTTGTATGCTCTCCTCTCGTTTGGGTTAGCAGTTCCTCCCCCATTATCACAGCTTTGATCCTCTCATCCTGTCTTCGCAAGCACGGCAAACGTTAATCATATAGCGTCCGAGCAGCTATTCTCAATTAGTTATTCTTTGATCCCTTGTTAACTTTAAATCCCCTTGTCTCATAAGCACTAAATATTTGGAATGTGAAGGAAGAAAGACTCTAACGCTGTAAGCAAACTCTGCAAAAGCACACTCAGGTTGAGAGGCCTTTTCCATCAGGCAGGACACTGGAGGTTCAAGGCTGCTGGACGCCGGAGCACTGTACCCCGTGCCTCTTGGGCCCCGAGCCCCGTGTGTGGGGGATCTCTGAATCAAGGACAGGAGCTGGGGAAATCCCTGTGGCAAAGGCTCTGGCATGACCTTCACAGACATGGCACAGTTTCTGACGAGGGATTTTAATGTGCACTGCTTCTAGGCTTATCTGATGTGAGAATAAGGCAACCTCTCTGACTGGCTGGGAGTGGTTCACTACGGCCAGCTGTAGGTTGGACTCAGATGAAAAGCACGCAGTAGAGCGGAGTTCGCAGATGCTGCGTTCCCCTCCATCTGCCAGAACAGATGAAGTATAAGCGGTGTGTAAAAAGCAGGCAGTAGGATAAAATGAAGGTATATGTTTAATTTAACGTTAACGATGCTCATGTTAGTATGCATCTATGCAGGATATTTAACGTGCTTTGTTCTTGATGCAATAACTTTCATTTCTCATTTTCAAAGCTTCAACCATCACTACACAAATCAGCATTTTGGCAGCTTGGAGAATTTACCAGCAAATTAAACAAATGTTTTTGAGCAAATTGCAAAGCAAACTTTGCATGAGGCTAAGCCACCTCACCAAGACTAGCTTGGAAATCATGAAGACAGCGAGTGCTGTGCAAAAGGTGTTTAATTTGTATTAGAGAGAGCTAGTGCAGGTGAGCCTAGTCCTACCAGCGCCCTACGTGAGACAATGAGGATCTTCCCTGCAGCAGTAAGCTGGTGCTGGCAATTGATGGAATTGCTTATTAACTCAGCAGGGCAGGGACACTTAGAGTAATCCTCCTTCTGTTGCCTTCTTCCGTAAAGGGAGTAGCTGCAGTGGAAAAGCCTGCCTGGGAATCTCATTTTTTCTCAGCAGGGCTGCAGTTTGTAGTTGTAACTTAGTGTTGCTGACAGAAACATTTAGAGAGAGATTTGACTACTCGAAGGACCTCACAATACCTCTGTGACGGAAATTTTTCTTTACTGTAATGAGTGAAGTCATTAAGGTAAGAAGTGTTCTTTTAAAATGAACATAAGCTAACTTGAGATGATTACAAATAGACCATTATGGCCACTTCACACATATTCCGTTGTTGGATTGTGGTTTTTTTTTCATGGCCATTAAAAGAGTGGTTGTCATGAAGTCGTTTTCCAATGAAGTAACAGCACCTACAAGTTGTTGTGCATATCTGCACAGATCAGCCTGGAAGCTGAAAAACTGATTGTTCCTCTGTGGAAACGTTATTTCCTTTTTTTCTTTCCTTTTTCTTTTTTTTTCTTCTCTCCATCCATGGGGTGATAGTTTTTCTCAGATTTCAGTTACATTTATGAAGTCCTCATTTGTTTCCCATCAGTTGGACCATCAGATAGACAGAATATCTTTGGTGACTTTGTCAGTCTAAGAAATAGTTTGGATTTTAATTTTTTTGTCCCCTAAAGAAACAGCTACTAAGCTCTTTCTAAATGAGACCATGTTTTGGAGCTCGCTCAAATCAGCATGACACCTGTGCAACGTTTAAATTACCCTGGCACTGAAACAAGCTGGGAAAACCAACACTGAAATGAGGCAATTTATCACTTGAAAATGTGGTTTTAATGAACTGGATATCATCATTTCCAGCAATCTTTCTGGATTATACCATTCTGAAAGAGACAAACAGATGTTGGTATAGATTACTGCACAGTTGAATCTCTTTGGCACTGGGTCCGTAATTTTTGCTAGATGCTTTTTCCTTGCAGAAGGAGAGAGGTATTTATTGTTCAGTGGGGTGGATCAGTAACTGTTTAATAAAACACAGCTCAACAGCTGGATTTTGCTTGAAGATATGTTGAAGCTCTAAGGGGGAAGTGATACTTCTTGAGTGCCCATGGGCCGGGCCAGGTTTGTGATGAAGACTTAGGCATGCGCTCAATTAACACAGGGAATTCATTACGTGTTGAGGTTGCTTAGCACACACGTGGTCAAACCTGTCAGAGCGTTGTGCTTTATGGCTCAAGCAGGTATAGAAACTGTGCATTGACCTGCGATGTAAAGTGCTGTGTTGTTCATCCAGAGGATGGTTCTGCCAGGAGTAGTTCATGAACAGTGTGAGTTTACGGACACAGTGTCAGAGTCACCCGTTAGGCATTTGCACGGGAATTAGTAATCATTAAAATACGTAAAGCGAGCTGCACATGAAGGGGAGAAAGCAATCTGCTGTTTGCAACATAACTACTTGTATACATCACCTGTTCGTGGCCTCTTTGTAACTTGTGAGAACTCAATGTGACCAAAATCTGAGTTCCTAAAGTACAATATTCTTACTTGTGTTTTTCTATTGATTTAAAAAATTAGTTATGGATCTTTTCCTATACTGTTATTGTATTTTCCTATATGTCCTATATAGGTTGCTTTCTTAAAGCCATGGCAGCTTTTTGCTTACAGATGTTTGCTTGCAAATTCAGATAGCCCCAACAGCAAAATGCCGGTGTACAGGCAATGGGAACAATTTTCTGTGAAGGCACAAATTTCATCTCAAGATTCATTCAGAAAAAATGGCAAATGCAGAAACAATAAAGGTAGAGTACAGAGGAATGAAAACAACATGAAATCTCTTTACTTCCTTCAAGTTCATACTTTTCACACCAAATATGCTATTATTTCTAATGTTATCCGTGCACTTGTTTTACATGATCTTTTTGGGCTCCAGTAGGTGTTAAGGATTTATTGCCAAATGTTCTATGTGTACTTTTCATTCCTTCTTTCAGGTAATACAGCCAAGGTATTTATTGAAGTGAAGGATGAAAATGACCACGTGCCTGTCTTCACCAAAAAAATGTACATTGGAGGAGTGTCTGAAGATGCCAAAATGTTTTCTTCTGTGCTTAAAGTTAAGGTAAGGCCAAAATTTCTTTTAAATAACATTCACTTACACTGGAAAAATATTTACTCACTGGTGTGATTTTTCACAGGAGGTTACAAAATGTAATTTCTTTTTATTGTCAAGCACAGGGAACACAGAACGGGTAATTCTTTTTATGAAATCAGTGTTGGAGTACGAATACGAGTGCAATGGCTTCCATTTGTGTGTGTAGGATTGCCGTGCATCAGCCCAGTATTCCAGCAGTTACTGACACAAGGTTCATTTTGAGCTTACGAGAGTTTTGCAGGTTTTATTTTTATTGAATTTATGTGCTCGTTTTTCATTTGAAGATTGATAGCTATCATTTTATATAAGTTAATATTTAGGTGATTCTTCTATGCTCAACATTAGTTTTTACATAAAGTTCTTCTGACTGCTTCTTTGGCAGGAGTCTGATTATGCTTTAAAAAGGAAAAAACAGTTTCTGTTTCAGGTCAGCAAAGCAATTGCAAGTCTGCGTGCTGTGATGCAATTTGTAAGTAAAATTGACTATCTGTATGTCAGGGTTTTTTTAAAAAAAGAGAAAATTCAATTAAATAGAGTATATAGGATGTAATTAACAGACACAAATAAGGTATTTGTTTTCTGTAACATGCTTTGTGATGAAATCTTTTGTGCTAGAGACAGCTTGAGTTGCCAGGACTTTCCAAGCTTGTTTCCTCTGCCTTTATTTTGTTACTTCAGCAGGCCTCCTGCACCTTTTTTTCACGTGAAGCATTAGTGGAATAGCTTTGCAGTTGCTGATTCTAGCTTATGCAGGAAAGAGCACAGAAATATGATCTGCTAAAAGTTTTACTTTGACCTCCTGATGTGTTTAGAGGACCAGAAATGAAATAGAGAACATCAGAGCGCATTGAAGTTGTCCATTGCGTTTTTGTTCCGTGGCAGTCCTTCCCAAAGTTGGCCCAGGATTGGCAGAAAAGTAGGGAATTGTTACGCATTGACAATTGGATAGAAGCCTCTGGAGATTAAATTAGTTTACTTTTTGTACTAGTCCAGAGTATTTGGGTTTGGTTTTGGTTGGCTTTGTTGTGTTTTTTTGTTTTTGTTTTTTTTTTAATACAGTGCTTATCATAGGCAGATTTTTGTCCACAGAGTATCCATGCTGGTCTTTTCTAGAAACGCATACAGCAGTTCAGGTAAGATAATTTGGAAAGTAAACTGTGATGGGTTAGCCCCTGGCTGGGGGCC
>NW_010118191.1:0-55385 GCF_000699245.1 Pterocles gutturalis
TATTAGTAAGAGTATTTATCTAAATATAAAAATCAATTTCTATACACTATTTCCAGGGTGAATTTCTAGTTTCACAATGAAGAGGGGCTCGTTTAATGGGGGGCGAGCACCGTTACTTTCTAAGGACACCTCTGTCTCCAGCCCGGTACGTTGAAAGCCGCGGTGCCGATCAAAGTGATGAGCGTGCGAACAACTCACAGCTGGCTTCCAAAACAGTGATTTAGAAACACTAAAGTGGGGAAGCTGCAGTGATGGGGTCACTGCGGGTCATGTGGAAAGAAACCTGAGGTTTTCTCTGACTAGTTTGGACTGGAGGGCTTCTGGTGCCTTTGCCTGGGTACCCTGATGCTGAAGCAAATTGCCACAAAACAGAAGAAACCCCAAACCCCAACTCCTTTCTAGTCTCCACGATAAAACACGGATGAACAATTTTTGTCATCCCCATTCCATGTTTTGGAGCTCTCTGTCGACACAGGGGACGTTCAGACCCTGCTCAAGGTCAAGGAACTCAATGCCTCACCAGCAAAACAACCAGAACACGCAACGCCGTTCACCTACCGACGTGCAATTGAAACTAAACTCAGTTCTTCTCTTTTTCAGCTTACCTTGTTAGGTCTTAACCATTCATTCTCATCTGATGGATTGAAGAAGCTTGCTTCCTTAGCTCTGGACTGCACCTGAGCCAGCGCTGAACCCCTGCTCCCTGCACAGCAGCCTGCCTTTCTCCTTCTTGTCTAACTTCTTCGGATTTGTTCATGTTCTTCTTGCAATTTTCTAACGCAAAGCCCCTTTTATCGGTGTTTATTTTAACCCCACATGTTCACTTACACAAAATGTAGCTTGCTTTGGTGGTGGTCCCGCTGGGAGACGGTTCCTTCTGGCACCAAGATCTCTACCCGCGGTTGTGCTGCACCATTGCACAAGGAATCGCAGCAGAATCAATTTTGTGACCCGTTAACTTGGTTTTTGTTTTTCAGAAGCCGTGTCCCCTTAGATTTCACCTCTTGCCTTAATGCCAAAACTTCAGAGCTGGAATATAAACTTTTTTGAGTTTAGTTTATCTGACACATCTTGGTGTTCGGTCACCTTACAAGTTTTTGACAGAGGAGACTCTCTAAGTATATAATTCATCTCCTACAAATAACGTCAACCTCTAGACTATATACGTGAGTTAGAAAAGCGAGCTATTTTGGTTTTCAAAAAAAGGAAATGAAACTAAAGATTATTACATTAATCCAAGGTGCCTATCAAAGGGCAACAAATGATTTAATCCTGTTTTTCCTTGGCTCCAGCATTCACGCCTGCACTTCCAACAAGCAATGCTGCCTCATTATTTCAAGAATTTCCATGAAACCCGTGTTCAAAATGCAGTCTGGCTATTTATAACATCATGTGCATATAAAGTACATCTTAAAACAGAAATAAACTTTTAAATACGTAGTGGTGCTGGTATCACCAGTGCACGTTTTTCCCTAGGAAACAGAAAATCCTGTCCACAGAATTAATTTAATCAAAACCTAATTAGCATTCTTCTTCAAAATCTTAAGTGTGTTTGTGTCAACAGCATAATGTCCACATTACAGTAATTTATCAAAGCGATTTTGACAGCCAATGTACACACTAAAACATATTTTCCATTAACAAAAAACCATTAGGATGTCTGGATTATTTTATTTTAATTTTTTTTT
Source organism: Pterocles gutturalis (assembly GCF_000699245.1). Lineage (NCBI taxonomy): Eukaryota > Metazoa > Chordata > Aves > Pterocliformes > Pteroclidae > Pterocles > Pterocles gutturalis. The sequence continues at coordinate 1,689 of NW_010118191.1, forward strand.
AAAGTCTACAATTATATAAGTTTTTAAAAGCCCAGGAGATGAGCTGGGATGGTACAGAGAAAGCCAGGGAAAATCTAATAGCAAAGAGGATTTTTTGTGCTTAACTTGTAACAATAACCACTAGCAGCAGCGTTGTGCAGAAAATGCAGAAATTCGATGAGATTTTCGCTCTCTGCCAAAACGTAGCCCCCTGTTTTTCAGATGTAACGAGACCTCACCTTTTTTCATTTCTCCCACACAGCATTTGTCCCACCGCTCAACCTCGTTATCCAGCAGAAGCCTGGTTATTCCTCTTTTTTTCTGCATTTACCCCTTCTCTGTGTTTTATGCTAAATGTTTTAGATTGCCACGAGTTCCCCGTAATTCACCCCTAGGTGACACACGGCATTTCTCACGAAGAAAGGCGCTATATATACATTTTATGTTTTTATTATCAAGCTTAAAATCTCCACTTCCCCTGCAAGGGCATAAATACTAGATAGGGCTGTTGAATTTGTAAACCCGCACAAACAACTAGGAAAATAAATTCCAGCAATACTTCATGGTAAGAAACATCACAAAGCACTTGTTCTACTGGAACGGGCTATTTGTAAAAAATCTGACACAGAACTAAGTATCTTTTGCCTTTAATTGCATCATTTGTAATGAGGGTTCAGCTATGTATAAGCACAGGATGACATTCTGGTTTAAATTATTGCTCAGTACAGAGAAAAAAATGTTTATAGTGGATGACTATCTTTACATATAGATCTTTTCTCATATGAATGAATATAGTACTTAGGAGCAAGCGGCAGGGTGGAACAGATCAATGCGAAGCCCCGCACCCTTTGCAGGATTGTGCTCGTGCTCAGCAAGCCCAAATAGCATCGCCGTTCTGTTCAATCTGGGGAGCAAGCTGTCTCTGTTTTCTGGGGCGGTACAAACTTATTGATAAAAAAAAATCCCTGCTCTGAGAAACTTGTGCTCATTAGTGAGAGTAGAAGGTGCAACTCTCGGAAAACCAACCTGCCCAGCACCGGGATGACGGAGCTGCCCTTGCCCAACTTTATGGTCAATCTCTTCTGCCTCCTCCTTACCTGGGGCAGTCTGGCCACAACAGCTGTGCAGCTGGGAGCGTGGAAGCTGCAGGACGTCGCAGTAATCAGGATTTCCGTATTTCCCCACTTGAGCACACCGTTTACGTTAGATCTCACTATCTGTCCACTAAAACTTGAGTGAGCGCTTAGGAAGAATGATGCTTGCCTGGCACGCTGCTGCCCCCTCGTTTGGGGTTAGCTATCAATTAACACCTCGATGGGGCTCTGGTTTCACGGCACGTTCGTTAGGCTTGAGACAAGAACTCCTGCCAACGTAACCTGGAGCTGCCTCGATGAAATCACCTTCCCTCTGTACCCAACGAAACCGCCGCCACGCCCCCGGTTACAATGACCCTTCTCCATCCCTTTCAGCGGATCAGGCAATTGACATCCCACAAGAGCAGATTTGCTCATCGAATGTGTTATGTACAGCCAGGTTAAAAAAAAATCCATTAAAGCAGAACAGTGCTCTCGAATCCAGTTAGCAAAGAGATGGAGCTGCTGAGTGGCCGTGGATGCTGGTGGGCACCTCGCCCACTGCAGTAAGCGGTGTGTGCTACAACAAACCCGAGAATGTGGACAAACAATCTGCTTTACACTCCAGTTATTAAAGAGCAGAGCCTGCGACTGTTGTATCGACAGGTTCAGGAACAGCAAGAGCGATGTCTTCGTTCAGGGCTGCTTTCCCCATAGGGGAAAGGAAAAGAATAAGATTTGCTTAACATTTGTAGGGGCAGAACCAACAAGGAATAAAATTATAGAATTTGATTGTTTATCAGATCACCCTTCGAGTTCTCCTTTTTGTCTTCCTTTGCCACCTATTTTAAACTCCCATCCGCACAGTACAAAGACCTTTTTCCACGAACTAAGCTAAGCTGAGGGGAGGAGGCGCACGTAAACCTCACGGGATGAGCCACTACTGAACCCATGGGTAAGGTAACGCTGCACGGGAGCGACCGTTCCGCCACAGAAACTGCCAGAGAGTTCCAGCACTGGCAAAAACTTACAACAAGATTTCAGAAGCAAACCCAAGCAGTCAGAGATACACAGAATGCAGTTTAATGAAACCGCTTTTTGCTTAAAGAAATAAACCCTGCCACTAGAGGTCTGAGCAGCAAAGCCATTCACGAAGCTATGAAGGGCCCCATTCGCCTTCCGTTTCACTAGAGGAATTTCAGAAGTGACTAAAAATATTTCCAGCTACTTAAGTGTTGCGTATTCTCAAGACGAGTAACTATATATTTTATATTAGAAGGAGGAATCCAACTGCAGCTCTTCCTAAATAAGACAGGACGCGACAGGAGTGACCAAGTGGCCAAAACGTTCCGACTCACTTTGGTGCCCAGCCCCAAACACAAGGAACTCGAGTCACTGCAGCCACCGGCAGGAACACAATCAACTCCTGCCAGGAGAAGAGGAGGGTGTGCTTCTGAGGGATAAAGTATTTTAATTCCATTTTGTATGTGAACGGATACAAGTGCTCACCTGGATGAACAGCAGGAGCTGGAATGACCAACACCCCTCCAGAACAGGACTGACCGCTCACCCCCCCATGCCACTCAACGTAACAACAGTTAGTTATTCCTTTGTTAATCCACTCACACAAAACCCTACTCAACGCTAACTGTCAGAAGCAAGTGGCCTATTCTGTTCACCTATTTTTCGTTAACACTTAATGATACATTTCATCTGCTTTTTAGTATGAAAAAATGCTGTGCAAATGACGCGAGTCCTCTTTTTTTAAGAGAAGGTCTATTGCAGAGATTGTCTTGAGATAAACAGAAAAGGAATGATAGTCAGACACAGGATTTGATTACATAAGCAATTTTAATTAAAACTACAAAGTGATTTTAAACTGGACTAGAAGCTTCTTCACGGGAAAGAAACAATAGTTATTTTCTTAAGAAAAATAATAGCTCTAAATGTCCATGTTTCCATAGAGACAACCTCTATCCTTTTGTGCTTACTAATCTATCTTGGGCAATCAATACTTTATGGTAATTGTTTCCATGGTAATTGCAACTATAATAATCCCCCTTTTCAGTATAAAAGGAATGCATAAAAGCAAAAACAAAACAACTTGGGAAAACACAGACTATGTCTGCAACCGTGACAGCAGAACAACTCCTTTGTCTTGATGAAAAGAACTCAAAAATTTCTGCTTAATAAACTTCTCTGGAGTTCCCAGGTTAGGTGAAGTTTCGTAGGAAGCTTTAGGATGAGGATGCAAAGTTGGTTCTGCCCCGTGCTGGGCTCAACCCTGTGCAGCTGAGATCAGCAAGCCGAGAAAAATAAACAAGAGAGAACTTTGGGGCTGATTTCCCACGGCGTGAAGGGCCAGCACAAGGCTCTGGGCATCGCTGCTACCCCTCAGCGCTCCTTTTGTAGCCTGGCACCTTGCTGATGGGGACAGGGACAAGAACGAGGCGGTGCCAGTCCAGAACATGCAAAAATGCCGGGTATCACCCATGGGGCACCGCAGAGAACAGCCCCGAGTCCTTTATCTCAGTCATTAACTTCCAGAAATGATCATTTAAATGTTCATTAGCATTCAACTAAAACAAATAATAAAGTGACAATGCAAATTTCGTGCTTCACAGGGGTCGGTACTTCAGCTCCAGTTAACAGTGAAAAAGCCCCCACCAGAGCCACACTAAGTTAGATCTTCAGCAAAATTACCTTCTGGTTTGGAATTCTCCATCCTGGCCTCGACTTATTGTTCTGTCCATTAAAAAATGGAGCTATGGATTTTACTGCCTTTCTGCGAAGAAAGGGATGTTGCTCCCAAAGCAATATTTCCCCATAGTTAGCTCTCAAAGCAGCGGGGTAAAGGTAACATCAGGTGAAACCAATTTTATCAATATAAAGATTAGCAATTAGCAGCGAGCCGAAAAGGAAATTACCTAGAATACTTAAGGAAAATACTCCTCCCAAATTAGGACCAATTTAGCAATTTCTGATAGCTTTCCATGTGAACCAAGGAGAGCAACAGTACAGAAATTAATTATGTTGATTATGTACTTGATTACAGTGGATTAAAAAGCATTAGACAAGCGCTGTTCCCATGGCAGTGTGAACTGTGTCAGCGCTCGCTTCGCAAACCTCTGCCATAAAAATGCAGCTGCTCTGAAACGCCAGGTTGGCTGGATCCTTCTCTACCTGTTTTAACAGGTCAAATTTATTTGCCCGTTAAAACATCTAGAAAAAGGGAAGATGTGGCACTCAGCTGAGCTCACTGCTTTAGCTACATGTCAGGTCCACTATATTTAAACGAGCGAAACTGGAATACAAAGTAGTCACCAGCCAAAGTTTATGTTTGTTCGAGCATGTTGGCTCATCTGCATTCGCGGTGCCAACAGCTCTAAAAAGAGCTCAGCCTGTCACTGTTAGGGAAGGACAGCACAGAAACCTGAGCCTAAAAAGTTAGGTTTTTTTTGTTTTTTTTTTTTTTTTTTAAATAATGGAAGAAAGAAAAAGAAAAACCAAAGCTGTCGTGGTTTTAACCCAGACCAGTGATGAATATCACGCAGCTGCTCACTCACCCTGCCAAAACCAGGACAAAAACATGCTTGGCAGGGAGAAGAGCAGAAAGGATCTATTTGTTTATGTAATATTCTACATTACACCAAATTCCCAAACCAGCCCAGAGGTTTAAACCCTACACTAACCTGAGTTCACACCAGGGATTACCTGGTGGCATCAGCAGTTGTACCACCAGTGGTGGCAGCAACTCTCAGTTGTCAGCCAGAGCGCAGAGGGACAGGAGGGAGCACTCAGGCAGCATTCACGTCTCCTCTGAACCACAACCTGTGCACAAATCAGGGGTTGGCTACCTCTGACCAAAGCATGTTAGAAGAAAGTCAATATAATATCTGTCGGAGCCAAATGAGCCTTCAGTGCCACCTCTTCAAGTGTTGGGAGGTAGGTCCAAGGTTGCTTTCCAGTTTACATCACGTTAAAATGATGATGAATGTTTTAAATCAATAGGTGCTCTGTAAAAATGCAAAGGCAAGGGAAACTTCAGTGGGAAAATCCTGAAGGCAAGCAAAAGGCTAATTCTGCTTTAACAACAGGTCACCTGCTTCGACAAGGAAGTCATCGAGGAACCCCTGAAGACAAGGAGCTGCCAAGTCCAATCCATCAGCCAGCGCCGTGTTATGGTGTAGCCTGCTTTAAGGGCTGACCCTTTCGAACTCTTCCTGTGATGTGCAGAAAACAACATTTGGACCAAAAAAAACATGTGGGCAGAAGGAAAACTGAAAGCCATTTTCATGACTAGCCTCATGCACATTTTATGAGTCCTTCTCTTGAGACAATATCCCAAAAATAGCAGACAATTTGCCGCCCAAATTGCGTCTGTGATTGAGAACCATTTTCAGAAACAGTTGCAATCTGGTGTTGGTGCAGAATGGAAACACTCGAGTTGTTTGCCAGTTCAGTATTTTATATGTTTTATACATATATATATACTTATATTTTTAAAAGTACCTATCTGCTTACTAGCCTAGAACTCTACTGACTTCCTTGGGATGAAACTTTTCATCACACAGATGAAAAAGAAGGAAACTACCAAGCCCCATGGCTGGCAGCTCCAAACTTTTCCATAAATATGGGGAGTTTGTAAAAACGCTCAATATGTAAAAGCAATTAAAATATGTATTTCAGATATATTATGAAAACACAAAATCTGTATTTAACCAAGTATATTCCAGTACTTGAATTATTTATGGCAAAGCTCTTTTCAAAAGTCATTTACATACTCTATGAATTTGAATAAAATGTTGAAGTTTAGTGCTTTTAGTGCCTATGGGGCAGAATAAAGAGAAACCATGAATCCTTAAAAATAAAGGTTTGAACAGGGTAAATATACAAAAAGCACTATCAAATACTGTGGCAATACCACTGTGGTTCTTCCTGTATTTGGAATGGATATTGCACTAAAGCAGTCACAGTTTACCCTGCCAAAGGCCTGATCCTGCTCCCACTGATGTCAAAGGGACTTTAATGGCAGCAAAATTGTCCCTTAGATGTCTAATAGACCCCTCTGTGCTATAGGGCTAAACAAACATACAGATGTCCTTCGCTGGTATAATTTAATTCTAAAATTAAATATTTTAATTCTGAATTCTTAAAATCTAAATTAAAATTAAGTCTTCTGCATTATTTCTTTTCAATTAAAAGTTTTGTTTTAAAAGCTTTAAAGAAACGCCAAAGCTTCTGCGTGAAATCCAGAAAAGGGAAGCAAAACTCTGGAAACTTGTAGGTGGAAAGAACCATTTCTCTGATGAGAAGAATCAAGACCCTGCTCCAGAAGGGACAGGAGGCAGCATGGGGGGGGGTGGAGATGCAACTTTATTTTGTGTGGTGACCTGCCATCCAAAGGGGACTTTTTTTGAAAGGTGGAAGCCAGAGAAAAACTACAGCTACGCACGGCAAATAAAAATACCCAATGGGTCTGTTCCATAACAACAACGACAAAAAAACAAGCAAAAAACCTCGGCATAGCTGTATGCTTCACTTCACTTCGAAGTGCAATAAAAATAGCCCAGTTGATAGTTTTGTAACGGTGCTGGAAGCCCTCAGTTGTTCCAGTTTTACAAATTTATACAATCACGTTACAGTTAAAAAGCCAGCCAAGAAACGGTATGGGCTTTCATCTTAAACTGATGAGTTAAGAAGGAAGATCTCCTGTAAAACTCCACTCCAATGCCAGAGGATCTAGCATGGCAAGCTATTTTAGTACGCCCTGTTTTACATTAACAATATCTTGTTCAGGTTAAATTAGAAAGATGTTCCCCATGCTTTTTGTACTGAGAACCCTAATAATTTTGGCCCCAATTTGATAGTCTGAAACAACACTAAAAAACCCCCAATCAAATTCTGAACGACATATGCTTGTCTTCCTAAAGTTCTCATTATTAAAGTACATTTCTCTTCCTCCTCTTCAGGTAGCAGATGGAGTAGTACAAATCACACTTCAACACAACCTTGGGAAATAATTTGAATAAATATAGCTCATTTTTAAAGCTGTAGCTACCAGAAATATGAGGAGAAATATGGCTGAACACATGTACCATACTGACAGCCACGCAGCAGTGAAAACGTCATTTCAGAATCGACGACAAACGGCACATAGCTGTATACGCGTATATAATAGTAATAAATACCTTTCTTATCCCACTGGAAAATCAGCCTTTGTGTGAAAATGGTCAGCATGATGTAGAGCAAAGTGACGATCACTGACTTTTCTGCCATGTCTCAAGTCATGGGAAATGCTCAACATCCTAAAATACACATCATATTTTAGTGAAGAGTTTGTCCTAGCTGAAAACCTAGACTGGAAATATAAAACATTGAGAGAATCACAGAATGGCCTGGGTTGAAAAGGACCTTAAAGATCATCTAGTTTCAACGCCCCTGCTGTGGGCAGGGTTGCCAACCACTAGAGCAGGCTGCCCAGGAAAACAGAAAACGAGAGAATCTTCCAACAAAAATGTTTACCTAAAAGTTCACTATGAAGAGCTGCTCTCTTTATTAGCACCGTACCTAGATAGAGCTAAACAATGTTCGCAGCTCACAAAACTTCTGAGGTTTGGACTTGCTTCCCATGCTGATGAACAAGACGTCATCAAGGCACTGCTGCCATTTTATGTCCTGGTGCTCAACGCAAGAACCTCAATCATGTTCCAGTTGAACCGAGGATGTTCCCTACTCTAACAGTCTCCTACCAGGTTGCAACAGGACTGGAAGTAATCGCTTCAGACAATAACACAGAATACAAATGCCAGGATGCATTAGGCCAACCCACAGAAGAGAATCAATGCAGCAGCCACTTATTTTGCTCTTCAGAAAGCTGCTCGATGAGCTCATTCCTTCCGTCTTCTCCTCCTGCTTCCGCCCTGAGGTTCACTCCGAACATCACCTTCAAGATTTTGCAGAGTGCAGGGGAGTTGATGAAAAACTCATCAACGATTTCTAGTGATGATAATTTACGGGTAGAGGAAACTTTGATCCAAGGACACGGAACAAGAGCGCTGGCAGTGCCTTTGATGCAGACGATGGATTGTTTTTGGCGATGCTGTCGTGGCTGTGCCGTTAGTTACGGCATTTGCCTTTCTTCTCAGGTTGAAACGACTTTTGCCATACAAAAATTTTCAATCCTTTTATGTCAATTATTTTGCGTTGAATATATTGACACAAGTCTTTGTTGTGGGTGTTGCAAGGAGTGAAAAGTTTTTCTAGATCTCCTTCCTTTGAAGACTGTTTCAACATTAAGTATGAGTAAGCTCAAGATGAAGATGAGTCAGACCTATCACTCAATGAAGAAGCAGCGAGAGGGACTTTGAACTGTTGGAGACAATACAGAAGCCCTCAAGTGCACTGGGAGAACCTTACCCAAAAGCTTCTTTCATCTGGGAGAATCACAGTCACAGCAGCCTTGCGGAAGATGGTACGTAACGCCTTCACGATTTACTGGATTTTCTCAACATAGGTTCAATGGAAGAAAATGCACCTTTAGTTTAAAAGAGAGCATGCAAGTCATTACACAACCCTGAACATTTAATACAAGAGTGATAGTCAGCTTCTAGACTGGAAAAGCCTACAGGAATTAAAAGAATTTCGAATTTCTTTAGTATTTCTGCTGAATTTATTCCCTGAAGTCCAGTAAATTTTTTCTTCAACTTCTCTGAGTAGTACAAAAGAAGTCTGAAAATTATTCAAAACTTGTAGCTCATTTTTCCCTCACCACATACTAGAGACAAAAATGCTGAACATCAGCTTTACAATCTGACAAGTTATTTAAAGCGGGAAAAACCTCAATTAATATTTATCTAAGAACATAAACAACTCATTCTTTTTGAAATGGAGGTCAAATGTCCAAAATAACAATTAATCTTCCTGATCGTTGATTTTGTTAATTATTGGTAAACTTTCATGGGGGGGAAAAAAAACCAAAACCAAAACCAAAACAAAAAAACCCGGCATTCCTTGCAAGAGCATTGTAGGTCCTGCAAATCTCCAGGGAGGTAATGTCAGCCTGGAAACACAGCTGGGATTCCCTTCTCATTATTTACCTTTCTTCCTCCTGCCTTCTTGCATACAACCTCCTGTCAAACAGCTCCATTACAAATGAAGAAGGATTTACTTTCCTAGCATTACAAATGGGATGATTCCCTTATAATCCCATTCTTTTTTTTTCACACCTCTCCAGGGGAAACTGAAACAGAACTGAGAGGTCTTGGTACAAACAAAGAAAAAAACCCCAAAAAATTGATTGTGAGGGTTCTTGTGACAAACTCCAATACACCAGCACGCATGTCAGCCCTCAGGTGCAGTCACTGTACTTTCTGTTCAACTCTCCCAGGTGGAAAATCACAGAATCCCAGAATGGTTTGGGGTGGAGGGACCTTAAAGCCCATCCAGTGCCACCCCCTGCCATGGGCAGGGACACCTCCCACCAGCCCAGGTTGCCCAAAGCCTCATCCAGCCTGGCCTTGAACCCCTCCAGGGATGGGGCATCCACAGCTTCTCTGGGCACCCTGGGCCACTGCCTCACCCCCCGCACAGGGAAACATTTCTTCCTAATATCTCATCTCAATTCCCAATCTCCCCTCTTTCAGCTCAAACCCTCTCCTTCAGCTTAAATACCAGAACCATGGCACGGAGGTGTCCCTTTGCATGGCGTCACTCAGACAGGACCATGCCTTTGGATGATCTTTCAGAGCTTTGTGTTTCTATCCCCTTTCCAGCTTTCCGAACACAAAACCCTACAGAAACCCTGCTGCAGCACAGGACATTGCCACGCCGGGGAACGAGAAGGCACGTCAGGCCGGCAGCGCCCCAGCCCAGCGCCGGCAGCGTTTGACGTCAGCCGCGCTGACCCCCTGCCCCGCTTTGTCTCCCTCCTTCCTCGCTCCTCCTCCAGCCTCCGTCCCTTTTGTCCTTCCTCTCAATGCACTTCCCTCTTCGCTGGCTTTACTTCATCCCTTTCTCGTACTTTGAGGCTGGTTTTACATCTGCTGCCCTGCCTTCCCCTGGTTTGTTTTTTGTGTTTTTTTTTTATTTACAGGTCTGGGTTCAGCATGGCCATAAAAATCCCGTTAACAGCACTTCCAGCGCACTAATGCCTCTCCATTACAGCGCAGCCAGCTCTGGCTTTCATCAGTTCTAGTCATCTGAGGGCAGGACCGACTACATGTGAGGCTGTTGAGCCAGCAGAGTTGCCACCCAAAGCATCGCTGAGAAGAAACCTGGCTGGTCCCCATCCTACCACCCCCCTCCCAGCACCGGGCAGCTCTCAGAGGAGCCTGCTCGTGCCTGTAATGCACAAAAGCTTCTCTGCAAGTAAAAGAATCCCCTAAAAACTAAAATGATGCCCCGAGCCTGTGGATTGGTTTGCAATTCCAACCTTAATTCTTAACATGTTTTTCAAAAGCCAGAAAGCAGCTGCGAGGGGCTCGTTAATCTATATGAAAATGAAGCGTACGCATACGGTATCGCTCTGCGAAGGACCCTCGCGCGGAGAAGCCGAGCCGCTCCGGCTTTGTTCTGCAAATGTTCCAAGTGCTATTTTCACAGGATGACGTCCTTAGTGTCATGGTTACAACAATGCTGCAGCAAGCATCGCGCTCGCCTCTCCCCGCCGATCTAACAGCTCGCTGCCAGCAGCTGAGCCACCGCCACCTCCCTGCCCCCTCGGTCCCGGCCGGGGTGACCCCCTGCTCGGGGGGTGGACACCTCGGAGGGATGCTATGAGATGTGCGGGGGGGTCTGCAGCCAGCTGTTGTTTTAACGGCATAGGCAGGAATCGAAGGTAAATTCGCACCGAGTGCTGCGGCTCGGTACAGGATTATTTAACGACAGGATGTGCTGGCACACAAGCCTCCTTCCCTCATTATATTTTAATGGGTTTTGTTTATTAAAAAAGTTACTCAGCACTTGCTGAGGCTCCTCAGCTGACTCCGAGCTGTGCTTATTATTCTGTAATTTTTCAAAGTCTCTATTTCATGCAACAAAGAACAAGCAAGCAATATTCCCAGCTGTATGGACACTCACTCATCTCTGGAAGCTCTAGGAGAGGTTTTTGAACCTTTTTTCCTGAGAAGTGTCATTTAAGACTGTTCTACATCTTACTTTTCCCCATTTACAAACACAAAGCAACTAATTTTTCATGTCACCAAATCATTACCGAGTTAATAACCAAATAATGGATTTTTACAGACAAGTAAACCTTATTCAGGCAGAAATCTCATCAGCTGGGCTTCGCAGGATTTTTTCCTCCCCCCAATATTTATGTATATCTCAACTCTGTTGTATGCAATTTTAAATCTTCATTTGAATTTAAAAAACCAGCCCCTGTTCTGTTACCTGTTGGTCCTTCCTGAGAAGATTACTCTGGTCAATATTATGCAATTTTCTCATTTTTAACATTACCAAATCCTACTGTAATTCCACCATTACCTGCTTTCCAATGGGAACTGAAGAAGAGGTTGGTTTGGGGTGGGTTGGTTTTTTGGGGGTTATTTTTGAGTTAATGACTCCCACCTGTGTCTTTCATGGTAGAAGGCAATAATTAAATTGCAGAATTTCAAACATTTTCTTGACATAATGGTTGCTTTCCCATTATCAGACTACCATTTTTCCCTCCACCACTATTCTTCAAATGACGAGCAACTGACAGCCACTAAATGTCAGCGCAGAAAACTGGTAGATCGATGGCGAATGACTTGTGACTGAATAACTCCAGCAAGTCTGGCCACCCCCTCTGACACAGTATCAACAGAGTTAAAAACAATTATTTCTCAAATAAGTTTACAAAGGGCAAAACCCACGCCGGTTTGTTTTCTGCTGGTTTTTGCCCTTTCTCCTCTTTATTTGCTTTTTAATCCATCAGCTGAATGGTAGTGTTCAAAGATGCTCATCCTTTGGCATGATCGCCCAAAAGAACCCAAAGAAAAGCCTCTCAGTCTCTGTTAAAATCTGCTTGAATTTCAGACTTTCAGACAGTCATACTTGAAGTATGCCATGAGATCCCGTGAGTCCTGAATTACGGGTGCGAGGCAGGCAAGGACGGCCGCGCTGGAGGGAGCAGGTTCTGCTAGCAGTGAGCCTGGCTCGCCTGGTCATTGCTGCAACGCTGCTGGGCTCTGCTCCGACCTGCAAATATGATTATTGACATACACAGGTATATCTACTTGACTTGAAAGTTTTCCAAGATTTTTTTTAATAACTTTTTTCTTTTGTGATTTCCTCTCATGTTTTTTTTATCAGTAAATTCTGGGACCGAGGAATGTAAGACTTTCTACTGAAATAAAACCAAGAAGAGTCAGGTTCATTGAAGACAAAACATCCCAACGTTGCTACAGCATCCACAGTCCTCACGCCAAACCTTCACAGTTACTACAAAACATATCTTAAGAGTCCAGCAGGAGTAGATACTACGCAAGGAGAATGCCTGCCAGCAATTAGCGCTGTTAAGTCTTACCGCAAGGTACAATCTCTAGATTTCTGATGATTAAAGAGGAGTAACTCCTGCTGCTTCCAATGTTTGAATAACTTCTGGCATTTCACTAAAGTGACTTCAAAGTCCAAGCACAAAAACACATCAAACAGCGAGACAGAATGGAAATTTCCACCTGAAGAAATACTTTTTTAAAAAATAATTATTTTATCAGTAGGCATTTATTTTCCCTTCTTAGCCTGTGCTGATTCCAGTCCCCCAGCAGCCAGGATGTTTTATCTGTACGCACTACCCACCTTGGGATAACTCAACAGCACGCACTGTATTTCTTTCTTACAGCCCGTGCATTTTAACAGCACCTGGGTGCTGCACCCCATTCAGCATGTCCATGACTACGGAACACCAAAAAGGCATCGGAACCCCAATTTTCAGCATGCCCCTCGCTGCTTATTTGACCCCACTCCATCCTCTTCCTTATTTTAACCCAGTTTCAGGATCCTTCTGCCATAACTTCCTGATAAACTTTCACTATCCCCAAGTGCCTCAAACTACCTTAATTTCTACATCGGGGATAAGGAAAATGTAAAGCCACTTAAATTTTCATGTAAATGTCCCACAAAACTATTCTAAAGCCTGACGGAGGTGGAAAGGAAAGGAAAGGAAAGGAAGACTATTGTTTCAATTTAAATATGAAAAAGGGACCCAATTAATATATTTAAAGGTCAAAACCCCCAGTGCTATCTCTTCTAAAGCACTACAAATAACCCTGAAAATCCTTTTTTGTGTGTACGTGGTTTTAGCTGTCTTTCCCTGTGCCAATGGGAAGAATTATTGCTTAATGAAGAAGCAGACATTCAGAAATTGCTCCCAATGGAGAATCCACTTCAGTGAAAGGGCACAAATCATAATTCATCCTCCAAAACATACAAATACCCTGAATTAGTTCTCATTATTGCCGACCCAGAGCAATCATTTGCTTGATTCTTGATTTTCTTGAGTTGTTCGCATTAAACTTTACTATACACGCAGACAACAGGATCCTGCCAGTCTGAAAATGCCGTAATTTGCTGAGAAATAAGGATCTCCATTCACAGCCAGCAATGACACCAGGACAGACCACAGCAGAACTGGTTCCCGTTACGGGGACAGCAATCTGCTAGCACTCAATCCCTCTCTGAAGCAAAGGAGAGTCTCCCAGGAGCAGAGCAGAATTCACTCTGTTATAAATCCAGCAGGTCGTCCCATCACGAAGATGAAACAGGAAGGTTAATTGTACTGAAGCACTACCCACCGCAGAGGAGATGGATTATTTGATGCTCGTTAGTCTCTCCCCTGGGCAGTGCTGACGTACTTTGGAAATGACTGGAGCTGGTAATGTCATCAGGGGGCACCTTTGCATCCCCCTTTCCCCCCACTGCAGGGACCTGACCCCCCGCAAGGCTTCTCGACCCAGAGCACACCCATCACACACTGTGCTGCCAAGAGTAGGTACGCGCTCGTGGCAGCCCCTTCCATCAGTGGCCCTGGAATGAGAGGTCTGTACCATCCTAAACTATATCCTTACCTTTCTCCATAACAGAAATGACATTTAGAGGCTTGTAAGAAGGGATGCTGATGGCTAAAAGACGTCATCTTCATTTTAATCCTTGGAAACGTTAGGGAACTTTCACAACACAATTAATAAAAAAAGAAATATAATTTCTCAGTTAAGATCACATGGCTTTATCTTACTGAACAAAACCCTAGGTGTGGGAACATACAGCATGACACATGAAGCAAAGCAGCTACTAGCCTAAGAGCAAGAGACAGAAAATAATGTTCATCGTAAAATATGTGCAACGTGTGTCAGGGATACAAAAGAGGGATGGCTTGACTGGGGTTCACAGCACAAGTTCTACTAAATTCAAAAGGAAACAATCAAGAAATACCCTACTGAGACGGGTACCTAAGTGGTTACATTCATCCAGGCTGCCACTTGCCAAGCAAGATGCATGATAAGCCAAATAAAAGCTTATTAGGGATGTAACTTTGCTGTGTTTCGAACCCAGGGTAGGTATATCCAATTCTGTCCAGAACAGCTGGCATCAGAGCATGGGATTATCCACACAAGTGTAATTACCCTTGTATAAAGTGTTCCTGGCGAACATAAAGAGCTGCCTTTTATTCTATTCTGTAAGACGAAAGAGACCCAAGAATTAGATTAACGATATAAAGATTTATACTTCAGTCAGAAAGACAATTACAAAATGAAATCCTGCCCGTTAAAATCTTGGTCCTTCTTGGCATGGGAAGGCTGGACTTGCAGCCCTCCGCAAGCCCCTAACCAACTGCCCGGTCTCTGAAACAACAACAGCGAAAAAAAACAACAAAATGTCATTGTCTTCTGGCACGGATGGTAAACAGAATATAAATGCGTATTATTTAGCAGCCCTCTGCAAGCCCCTAACCAACTGCCCGTTCTCTGAAACAGCAACAGTGAAAAAAACAACAAAATGTCATTGTCTTCTGGCACGGATGGTAAACAGAATATAAATGCGTATTATTTAACGGCTCAGTGAGATTGTATAGAAACAGCCACTGCACTTGTCACAGTATCCTCATCTCTGCAGTCTGATGCGAGTGAGGTCTGGGGATAGAGGCAAACACCGAAATCATCCACCACTAATGAAAACAGGAGAGTCGTACCATTTGCCAGTTTCTCAAGCCAATTAAAAATGTGTATTTAAATAATAATTATCAGGATTTCACAGGACATCACTCAAGTAATCGGAATGCAGCAATTTCATTCTCACTGAAGCATTGTAGAAAAGACAGTTACAATGGATTTTTTTTTAAAAATGAATTCTTGCTACATAAACAACCTGGATGTAATCTAGGGGGCACAAGACTATTAGGAAGATCTCCTCTTTGGGGGATCTTTTTTGTTTGGGTTTTTTAAATAACGGTACAAGCTATGCTCTACACTACCAACAGCATCCCTTCCATGCCTCCCCACTCCGTGGTTTTTCCTCCTCTCTCTACGCCTTCTACAGACACGTACGGTGACAAGCATCTCAGTGCATACAGGCTTCCACCAGCCTCTCCGCTCCTCCTCACTCTTCCTGACCCAATTTAAAGGCGGTAGCATCAGCCACAAAATATTGTTTCCGTGGTCCCTTGATGAACTGCCATAGTAACCAGGTAGTAATGGATTTGTAGCCGACTACTTCATCTTCTTTTTATTTCAGCTATTATTCCTGAGGTCTGAGTATAAAGGCAATTCAAGACACTGCTTTCCACATTCTGTATCATGAAAAACCCTTCATGTTAATTGTAAGTGAGGAAGAAGAAACACAGATGATCCTCTCCAGATTTGCTCCTACTTACTAAGCCTCCTATGACCCTACGCTAACAGGGACAAAACTTGATGGTATCAATGACAGCTTTTCCTACAATCATCAAGGTGTCAGACCTCAAAGACCAAACTAAGTCAGACTGTGTACCTCTGCTTGCTGCAGAAGAATAATATTGTTTTTCTTGTAGAAAACCTAAAAGCTGACAACAGGTTCCCTACTGTTAGTCCACAGCAGATGTTGCACTGTCTTGTTCAAGTCTGCCTTTTTTTTTCCCCTCTAATTAAGGCTCTACACTTAAAAATTCACAGATCATCTCCTTCCTCTGGAGAGAGGACTTTGGTCTCCCCAGCGAGAGGGCACGCACCCATGGAGGGGTGCTAATGGAATCCTGCTTTTCCGACAATACAGATGATAAATATTTGGAGAAGGGAGGCAGGAGAGATCACAGCAGCACCTCTATGTAAAAAGAGGAAAAAAACCCAACAGACAAAATGAGCCCACCGAAGAGACCTGGAAGGTTTGAGATTTGTGTGGTGTGCCCTGGAGCTCAATAAATCTGCCTGGGGAACAGTCACGTTGAGGATGAGAAGGTTATCCCGGCAACATCTCCGACACGTTCAACACCACTAGTGTGATGGGGCAACTAAAATGGGATATGTGACCTGTGCTGTCTTACGTAACTGCAATCATCAATCTTTCCAGCAATTATTTTCCACTCTGCCCTCTGCTTCACAACACCAGACACACAGGAGAGGTGACAACGCCTTCACAGTGAGGACGCAGGGACAGACTTTAATTACAATCACTCAGGAGCCACTGCATTGTGCACAGGGAGATTTTTAAGGAAAAGAACTTGGGTAAAAGCAGTCATGTGAATGCTACAATCCTCCTTTCTCGCTGCATTCTATATCCATGCCAGCTTCTTTTTCAGTGCAGGTACAGCCTCTGTACCTTACAGCCGTTTGTACCAACATACGCCGAACAGGCAGAAGGTGGGAGGCGTTAGGACGACGACTTACAGCGGAGAACATCGTTACGCAGCTGCAGTGGTATCAGACGTCTTGCTTCTCTTGGTTTTGTGTAGTACAATGAGATTTGTACTCACATGCTTGCATAAAGAAGAGACTTTAAGCAGATAAATGAGTAGTATTTTTAAGATAAACGTTCTTTTATGTTCACTCCTGTTATTTTACTATACATATTCTATTATCACAGAAGACTCTTTTGGTATCGAACACACCTCTTTTATGAGCAGAAAAACCCTTGTGAACTATTTCAAGACGTTACCTGGTCTCTTCCCACAGTCCACAGCAGATTTAACTAAATCCAAAACTTTCCAGCTGCGTTCAACAAACCACTCAGGTCTTCCAGCGATGAGCACCTTACAGCTTGCGCAGGCGATGGAGCTCAGTTCTCCAGCATCCTTTCACCGCAGCGTGGCTGAACGCCTACAGCCTGATCATTTCCCCTGCTGCAGGACGTGCTAATTACCTCCTGCCCTATCTGCAGCAGCCATGGAAAGAAAACTCCTTCTCCTGCAACTAAAAGAAAGTAATTGCCTCTAGATTAAATAACTCCAATGTTTAATCTTTCCCGATAGGCAATGTTTGCTATTTCTGCCATTTTATTTCAGATTGTCTCGAATTCCTCTTCTCAAAGGTGCCTGGACTGGACACAATTCTGTAAATTTAACGTCACTACTGGCAGTAGGACAGAGTATCTCAGAACTGCCTCGTTTTCTCAGAACAGTGACACTGAGCATCGTGTCCAAAGCCTGAAAAAAGCATCGGTCATTACCCAACCTTCAGTCTGACAATATTGCACTCAGCCATCTCCAGACCACTAGGACGATTGCTAGAAATGCTCCTCTTTGCTTTGTTGCTAGTCTATATATAGACTAAAAACAACCACAAAAGCCAATGCCTTCTTGATGAACATCTTACCTTGCTCCTTCCGTCTACCAGGCTCTTTCACAGTAAAAATCTGTAACATCTCGTAAAAGTAGTATGTGAAAATGCAAGTGATTTGCTCCGAGGATGTTTCCCCAGGTTTCTCTGGTGTTATATTTCCCTTTCTGGACATAGAGATTACAAGCAAAAATATTGCTCAGCCAGCCAAATAGAGATATGTGTTGCTAGAACAAGAAAATTATTATTGTAATAGATTACAATGCACAAAACAATATGTTTCTAGTGCTGGAGGCAAAAGGATCTATCCACTCTGTTGGCCTAATGTCAATAATTCAATATTAAAGTAGCTCAGCTTTCCAGCAAAAGTACCGGCTTTTCAGCGCAAGTATTCTTAGAGTATGATGTCTATACACAGACCTGACATGCTGATCACAACCATGAAATCAGTTAAAAATATTCGAAAATTAATTTAACAATTCTAGTGGAGAAGATGCATACGGATTAATGAATTACGATTTGTGTTACAAATATTTTCTCAAGAAAACGAGCTGCAACACAAGCACGTGCTATTGTGATTGCTTATTCTGTGGCGCTGAAATTCCTACAAGAACGCAACGGTGAATCATCTGAACAGTCATGCTTCTCAAAGGGAAAAAATAATCCACGAATACATTTAAATTAAAAAAAAAAATAAAAATCTCTCGTGACTCTCTGCTTCCAGAATGCCCCACCACTTTGGGGTGGGCAACGGAGGCTCATCAGGATTTATCAGTTTCCCCTTCTTCCTTGGCCAGAGAAGGTGACACTGGGTGACGAAGGCAGCCATGTGAAACCACAATGGGATGGTCACTCCACCACGGAGGGCCAAAGAGGACATCCTCTGCTCTGGGTATCGGCGGCCAAGACGAGGCAGAAGTCTCCAACACACTGTCCTCACATCCCCTCCCTCTATTTTCTCATCACACACGGTGCATTTATCCTGGAGGCTGGTGGAAATTGCTAACTGTGGTTATGCCAAAGTGAGCTTCCATCACACCTTTTTTCCATGGTTTGGACTGGAGGTCAACAAAGCAGGTACAGCTGATGCTCATAAACCCTGACCACAATGTTCACTACACCAAGTCATACAGACGTGAATAATCTGTACCTGCAATATGTGTTAATTCCATTAGTGAAAAACTACCAGAAAAGAATTTACAGGATGACTATGAACCTCTGAAAGAAAAACCATACCAATGAAATGGAAACCGCACGTCACCTCTCATGCTGCGCTGTGTTAAAAGCGTACCAACATGCACTGAGAACAGCCCTTGCAAAACGAGGCAGCAGTTTGGCTAATTTGTGTTGGAAGCAGAACAACGAACTTCGGTTTATGGTGCAACCTTCTGTTTTTCAGCCTCATTTCTACCATCAACTGCTCACAATCATACAGCAAGCCAAATTTTGGACTGGCCAAATTTCCGATTGTTATTTCAACATGAAAACTGAACAATTTTCACTTTTACTCCATCTGGACACTCCACTGATATTTTCAGCTCTTAAAAGTTAATGCATTAACTGAAGGGCTGCTTATACTGAAAAGCAAATTGCTTTCCAAAACTCATAAAATCCAGCTCCGCAAAATACAGTGGTGCTCTGTCAGGGTCTGAGGTTTTACCCGTGCTTGCTTTATACACAGACATTTTGAGGATGGAGAAATGAAGTATACACACTGCACCACTTAACAGCATGATGCCCAGGACAACAGACTGCTTATTAAGGGACAAAAGACCAATTAAAAATAGTAGATGAACCTAAACAGCAATTGGTGTCACTACTGGATTTGGTCTGGTATTGCTTCAGTCACAGCATGGTGCTCTGCAACACTGGTCTGCCAATAAAAAAGAAAAAAACCAAACCCACAAACAAAACCTGGGATGAATTCAGCTTTAAAAAGAAGTAAATTTAATCTCTTCTCATGGATCTGATTTGTACTTTGGGATAATCTCCTGGTGACAGCCAAATGAAACCTGCAGTGCAGGAGAAGGGGATGGATGAGGGGACAGCAGACACTCCTCAGGGGACGGTTTCCTGCTCTCCAAGAGCTTCCCCACAACTGAACTTCCCAATCCCCCTGCCCAACTCACTGCAGCTTAAATATTCCTGGAAAACATATGTGGTGCTGGTGTATCGGGAACAGCAGAGGCTTCAACACTGTAAATATACCAACAGACCCCAGAAATGACATGACAGATCTGGAACGCTGATGTATGAAGTGGTGGAAGATTGGTCAACAGCAAAGCGCCTTATGAAACATTAACTTTCTCACCGAGGAAGGATTTAGGCTGATCAGGCAGAAATTACATTTCCTTACGTAGGTGGCAACATATGGGAGTTGTCAAAACACATGCTCCTGCAGATGCACATGTCCCAGAGCAACACTGCCTCTTGCTTTCCGGGACTTACCCTGGCTACAGGAGAATTTAAGTATTAATTACTGTAACCTTACAAATGATGCTGCAGGAGATTACCTTGGGTGTCTCGCGGTGCCTCGTAGAGCCAGCTCGCAGCGTCCCAGCAGCGAAGGAAAGCCTGAGTTTCTGATGGGGAGCAGGAAGGCTGTTGGAGCCGATGCGGAGGTGAGGGCAGCAAGCCAGGGACGGCGGTAAGGAGGACAGTGGTTCTCACTTCCATCTTCTGGCATAGCCCACACGAGAACCTCTCCTCTTCCAGCACACGGCATGGAGCATCTTCATCCTGCTGCTGGTGGCAGGGACCGTCTTGCACCTCCACACCTCGAGCTCTCCAGCGGGTGTGCTGGGGAGGGACAGCCTCGCACGGCTCCTCTCCATCCCTTGAGCTGCTGTCCTCTTCCTGCTGTCCCAGTGGGCAGCTGCCTGTTTTGTCTGTGCCTGGACCAGCTCCATCCCTGGTACCCTCGCAGACCCTCCAGCTGATGAGGAGCGTGGTGCTCCAGCAGCCGCACACCTTCACGTGGAGCTGTACAACACGGTTAGCTGAACACCTTTGTCACGAGGGTTGATGACATGAATTAACCAAAACTAACAAAGAGTGCCAACACGTGCAGCGAGCACTCTGAGCACCGCAGGGAAGCTTCTCCTTGCTGTGCCCCCCTTCTAGCACACACTTTCTAAGCACTACGAAGTTTTTCATCCTGGTTATTCCTTTCAGTTGAGTCATGAGTGGAATATTTTACTGCCATCCTGGAATGATTAACAGGAGTGACCTTTTCAAAATTTGGAAGGATCTATTCTGCATGCTAAGTAATACCACAATGGCTTAATTTAAACTGTAGCACAAAACCAATCGACCTAAATAATCTCTGTCAACAATTAATTTAACATTAAGAAAGTCAAATAAAAAATGTGTAGTGAGGAGCAGTTCTAATTCATTTGCCCTTTTTAATATCCAAAAAAATGAATTATTTGTGACAAAACCAGTCGCAGTTATCACATCAATTTACCTTCAGAGCACGAAGCCAAACTCCCTTCAGCTGCAAGAAGCTGCAGAGATCAATTTTGCAGCATCACAAAATTCTCCCCATCACAGTTTTTCCTGATTCCTAGATCCTAACAGAGTCAGTAAGCCCTATGAAACACCAGACCACCATTAAAAAAAACCCCCACATCTCTACTCCCTTTTATAAAGAAATCAATCAAATTGCACCCCAAACCCACCGTGGTACCAGCACACAGCAACCAAAGTCACTTGCCACAAGAAAAGGCCGACTGAAGGGTGCTGCACAGCTCTAAGCCTTGACGTGATCATCGCTATTTCTTCTCGCTAAGATAAAATGACCTGTGATTTTTGCCAACAGTCCTGCCTTAGAGGAGGCACATCTAC
This sequence comes from Pterocles gutturalis, assembly GCF_000699245.1. Taxonomy (NCBI): domain Eukaryota; kingdom Metazoa; phylum Chordata; class Aves; order Pterocliformes; family Pteroclidae; genus Pterocles; species Pterocles gutturalis. The sequence continues at coordinate 23,314 of NW_010118191.1, forward strand.
TCAGTTGTTCCAAGCTACAGCAATCCCACCCCAGGGCCTTTATGTCAAAGGGGGAATATCAGACAACCGCCTACACCAGGGTCAGACCGAAATGAAAAATCAAAAAGTCATTTCCACCTGCAACATACTGCCAGCTTTAGAGATTTTCCTATTACTTTAAACCCAAAATGCCTTCAAAATGTGTCTGCTTGGAAAGGTGACATGCGTTACAATGAATTGTTCTAAAAGTCTCTGAGATTCTTTATTTGGCTTTGAAATCCCAAATTTAAATTTCCCAAGACGTAGATCAAGTGAAGCAGGATGAACACAGGCCATCTGCAGCTCTGAAGAGCATTTGTACTAATGCCTGCTGCTCTCCGTGGAGCCAAAGTACTCTTGAACATTATCCAGAGAATTACTTTTATCTCTCCTTTCTCTTTTTAACCTGTATCTGTGGCAATTGTTGTTGTTAAGTCTCGTTAATTAAGACTGCAAGCTCATCAGGGAAACATCCTCCCCTTTGTTTCCCAGTATCACGCCTGGCAGAAGTACAGCATCAAAAATGCAGCAGAGACTCGCTTCAGCAAAACCATTTCACACGACGACAGAGGATAGACGCGACACTCCTGAAGTCCACCTGTGTGCTTATCTCGAAATGCTTCTGCTCATAGAGCTGAGTGTTTTATTCATATAATAGGCTGACAGCTCCTGGTGAGAGATTTTAATATTGACTATTAAAAAACCCTATCAGAATGAAATCATTCCCTCTTTCAGACAAGAGCTGATGCCCTTCAAAGGTTCATCAGGTTATCACAGCATCCCCTCCCACCACACCAACTTCCCAGTTTGGTGTTTTTTTGGCTGAACACTCTGTATTTATCCTCTTTGTCTAAGGCCCTGAAAGCTGGCTTTTAGGCTATATGACAGGGTCCATAAATTAGTGACCCTGAATTATTCATCATTTAACCAAATGCTCTACCAAAACCCCCAGCTGCTGTAAATCCAACAAAAATACATTAAATATTCTATTGTTCTCTATAGAGCACTATCTACTATATTTTTTTCCAAAGGATTCCTTAGGGCATCACCAGCTTTTACCTTAAGTGATGCCACGATAAAGGCAGATCCAATAATCTGTTTCCCGTTTCTTATCTTCCCTTTCCTTGAACCATTAAGATAAGTGAAAGCAGAAATGTACCTCAGCTTGTTATCTTTGCAAAATCAAATCCATTAGACAGGGTATCATTTGCCTCAGGCGATGCCATTTCACTTTTGTATCAGTACTAGCCAGGACCGTTCAGTTGACAAAGAAAAAAAATCTGGATGTGACAATGACTGCTGCCACTCATCCCCAACGAGCAATTGCTCTTTCACCGAGAAATCAGCTTCCAGCCCAGCACATTCCCATGAGCAAATCTGGGGTGTTTATTACACAGCAAATATTTGCCCTAAAGTCTTGAAAGAATTCCACTTTATTTCTCTCTACCTTCATAACACACTAACAAGAGACACCAGAAATTAACCAAGACCTTTCGTATGAGAGCAATTTTCTCTTTTAACAGCTCAGAAATTAGCTTTCTAGCAGTGAAACACAGTGTTTGGATTATAATCACTAACTAAATGAAAAAAAACCAACAAACAACTAAATGCCTGGGACTTAAACCTGCAGGTTGATTGCTCCAGTTGTCACCAGCAAGGTGCTCTCCTCTTGATTTTTGAACATTTAGTCACTTATCCCAGAAACAACCTCAGAACTTAACGCCGTGCTCCTGCTTTTGCAAATTTTGACCGATATGATGATACATCGCATCCCTTGAAAATCTGTATTTGCCCTACGTTGTCACACACACAACTTCCAATGAGTTTTTAAGACATCAGCCCTATATATTTGTGAGCTCGTTTCCTTACCCTTTATTTACAGTGAACTAACGCGACGCTCCGTGACGTGCTCGGCTATCTCCTGCCACGTTCTCCTGCTTCATCTCCCACCCCATCAGCACAGGAGCAAGATCACGGCTTCTCAATTTCAGTTTTCTTCTGAGATCTACATAACAAGTGAGAACAAGTCAACCAGCAGAAAGACTGCGTAAAAAGCCAGGTCTGATATTTGAGTCTGAACGTTGGGAGGTCAAGTGATAGAGGTGACGGCGGTGATCTAGATGGGGATCGACAGGAACATTCCGACACAGAAACACAACTGTCATCTCAGGCCACAGGGAGAATTCCAAGTCTATTACTACTAAATAGATCCATGATCTTAATTCATAATATTTTTCCAATTTCACTTTGTGAATTAACATCGATTTAAGTCCTTTTAATTCATTCTAAATTATTATAACCAACCATGAAACCCAAACCCGTTTCTCAAGGCTACCTTGAGGCTATTTTGAGCGAGTACACTACAAAGGGAGGACGCTGTCAAATAGCGTTAGTAGCAAAGATTATGTGAATCCTAAACAATACAAATATGCTCTGAACAAAATAAAACAACCTATCAGAAAATATTTCTATCTTACAGAGCAGAGTCCTGATATTTTTTACTTAACCTTCTGCGGAGTCCTAGTTTACTAAATTCGAGCAAATGAAATTCCAACCCAAGGTACATAGACCATACTTTAAAAAACTTCAATGCTTCCCAAGCACGGCTGAAGAAGATTCACATTAATTTCACAACAGGTTGACCAACTGAAAGCATTTACAACTTGTTTCAAAATTTTTTTCATCGTAAAATAACAACTGACAAGTACAAGACAAACGGTTATAATTGTCTGCGGCGGGCAGGCAGCGTATCGCAATTGCGAATGCAGACAGCGACGCAAGACCTTCTTTCTGGGATACGCTGTAAAAATAGCAAAGCCTGACATTTCAAGATTTTTTTTTTCCTTATGGAGGCAGGTTTCAAGTACAGTAGTGCAGATTTTCATCAATCTTGTCTTGAAAACAGGGCAAAGCCTTAGGTCTCGGTGATTCAGGAAGGCGGTTTTGTTGTGGGCAGAGTGTGAGAAAACATCCGTATGTCTATGGAGATGACAGCTGAGCGCTTCTGTACGCTCGGAGAAAAGGCAGCAGCTGACTGGAGGTCCTAGACTGACCGAGACTGCCAAGGCACTGTAGTCTGGAGAAGCCTATTTCAACATCATGTTTGTAGGAACCGCGGGCTTCTCCTTACACCAACTTCCCTTTCAATGTGCATCTTCCAGGGTTACCTCCTCCATCTTGCACTGCCTCCTCTCCTTGGTTCCTTCTTTGCCATTCTGCCAAGGTAATCGCCTGCATCTCACTACCAACGTGATGGGGAAGAGATCTCCTGGGACAGAAGGATTGCTCCTCATACATTCTGCTCAACATTTAAGGATATTTGTCTTGCAAATATCAGTTAAACGACCATGGAGTTCTTTGGGTTTTTTGGTGGGGTTTGAGGTTGGGGTTTTTTTTGGTAAGGACATCATTTATTGTTTGTTAGCAGCTGTCTTTGGGAGCAAAAATAAATAATGTCTTAGTGGCTGTGATTCAGAAACATGCAACATTTGCAGCTTCCATCAACTTCATCAGGAACTGAAGGAGCTCAGGATCAAACAAAAAGGGTGGCTTTGTAATAATTTATGAATACACCGTGACCTCTTGATGAGTATGTTTACTGAACGTATACATTGGTCTAATCTAACAGCAAACTGCGGAAAAACTACGCAGCCAGCCCAACAATGCTGGAGGCAGCCAGTCTACAAACACTGGAGGGACAACGCAAGAGCTGTTTGTTTTCGTGTCCCACCTCTGACCTCCAGCAGCTCAACAGAACGGTTTGTTCAGGGGATCCAGCCTGACCATACAGACCTTGACTAGATTTAAACAGACACCTTCCCTAAGGGTAAAGAGAAAGGTTTGGAAAACAGACATACTCAGATCTTGCAAGTGAAGGTGGCTGTGGCTTGCCATCGTTAATTCATAGCAATCATAGTTAGGATTTGTGTATAATTACTACTTGGGTTGAAAATTTTCCTGCTTTAGTCAACCACTAAAGTTGACATAAATACCTAGTACATAAATACAGAATGCTGTCCACTTACTCAGCACCCAGGTAGCCCCAGCCCGCTGCGACGGCTGGGACACAGCGAAGACACCGCTCCCTCGGGCACTGCGTACCACAGAGGATGTGCAGCGAGGATGCTGAAAGCTCTACCATCGTGACAGCCCTCAGGAAATCAAGCCCTTGTACACGCTGTGAAAGTGCTCACGATTGTAATAACAGAATACTTATGGAAAATGAGCCTCCCTAGGATTACCTGCCTCATATGGTTTTTATACAAATATTCCAATCTCCTACCCATCGTACTGATTTGGGCTGGAATAGAGTTAATTTTTTTCATAGCAGCTAGTATGGGGCTGTGGTTTGGATTTGTGCTGGAAACAGTGTTGGTAACACAGGGATGTTTTAGTTACTGCTGAGCAGTGCTGACACAGGGTCAAGGCTGCTTCTGCTTCTCACGCCACCCCCCCAGCATGCAGGCTGGGGGAGCACAAGAAGTCGGGAGGGGACACAGCTGGGACAGCTGACCCCAACTTACCAAAGGGATACTCCAGACCACATGAAGTCATGCTCAGCACATAAAGCTGGGGGAAGAAGAAGGAAGGGAGGGGAACATCCAGACAGATAGCATTTGTCTTCCCAACTAACCAGTACACGTGATGGAGCCCTGCTTTCCTGGAGATAACTTTGCCTGTGGGTGCAGCTTTTACTTTACATATTAAACTGTCATTACCTCAACCCAAGAGTTTTCTCACTTCTACTCTTCTGATTCTCTCCCTCATCCCACCACAGGAGAATGAGTGAGTGGCTGACTGGTGCTTTGTTGTCAGCTGGGGTTAAACCACGACACCCATCTAACTTGCTTGAGAGGGGACAGAATAAGGCAAACGGGCTGAGAAGCTCTTAAATGAGCACTCGTGTGTTAATGTACAGGAATTAGATCCTCAAATGATCATGCACTTGTGTATGAACTCCTACAGAGGGACTCCCAATCACTCAGCCATCAAAAGAAGCCGTGCAAATCTCACACTGAGTGCCACGCCATTTCTCCATCAGCAGAGAGGTGTCTCCATCTGGGATAGCATAAGAACAGCTTGATTTCATGACAGAGGAAACACTGCTCTAACTCAGTCTACTCATATTGATGGTCACGATGCTGTTTCTGTGAAAGCTGCAGTATGAACAGTCTTTAGGAGAAACAGGAACACATCCCAGGTTTTGAGGTAAGGGAATCCCATAGAAATGTATATGCCCAGGTGAGTAAAATCTATTGATGTAAGGTTATCTGAAGCTGCAAGACCAGATGCCAGTATGGACAGAGATAAGTCAGAAAAACGATGTCATCTACTCTGTGGTTTTAACATATTCATAGAAAAACACTGGTAGTATGAAATACATCTACAATACTTGTCAGAAAAGGACCTCCAAATGCTGGACCAAGTGTCTGGGGAGAGCTACAGCACTGACCCACTGAATGCAGATGCTTGTGTAACACTCTCCAGCATAGCTTCTCAACAACACGGATCTTAAGCAAATACTGCTGCCAGAGTACACTACCTAACCTCTTAAAAGCAAATGCTATTGCTACGAAAATTCACAGGAACTTGATTTTTCAAGATAAAACTCTAATTTTTGAAGATAAGGTAGGGCGAGGAACAGAAGTGTCTCACGCTGCGAACATTGCTTATTTTCCCAGAAGTTTTACTATGTTGTATGAATAGCATCAGGTCCTGGATTACTTGATGTTGCTTTCTTAGCTAGGTAAATGAGTCCCCACATTGCTTTCTGCAACACTTGAACAGTAATAGTCTGCATCTATGTTTGAAAGTCTTTGGGAAACACACATTCAAATCTCTTAAGGATGGTTATTTTAACAAAGATTTGAAAGCTGGCACTGAAGCTTAAGTAAAAAGTCGATGGCTGTATTACAAACCGCCTTGCGGCTGGCAGCGTATTCTCAAGGGCTTGCAGATGCAAACACCCTGGAGGTAATAAGCGCGTAAGTTACTAACATCAGGTCCTCACCTGAGAGAAACGGACAAAAAACTTCCTCCAAAGCGAGTTTCAGAAGTGATGGTCAGGTTTGGAAGGCTGAGAAGAACTCTGGGTCAGGTCTTCAAAGCTTTGCCTTTTCCAACTGGTCTTTAACTCCAGCAGCTGGCTCTCAGAGCTGTAATTGCCTGAGGACAGTCTGACATGCTAGTGACAGTGATTGCGTCAATTAGAATCAATGCAGAGTCATCCGGAAATTGTTTCCCGGTGGGATTAGCCTGCTGTCCAGCTCCTCCTGCCCAGCCCTTCTTTCTGTCTCATTCTCTTCTCTGCCTTGGCTCTGTGTTCCTTGCCAACCTCTCCTTGAGGTTCCACATGTCATATTTGATTGTTTCTCATTCTTTCCCCATCCCCCTCAGAAAAAATACAAAACACAATAATCCATAGATAAGCAAGAGGCTTGCTTACCTAAGCATTATGGGATAGGATGCTTTTAACCTGCTCATTTTGGGACCTTTTTTCCCTGTATCCTCTCTTCTCTGGTTAAAAAAAGAGAAATAATGCAGGACATAGCACCCGACAAACAGAACGTCAGTCTTCACTGGATGATTAGGTCTGTGGTAAAAATTAACTTTAAACAATAACCCATGATTTGACTTAGTCCACCATTTAAGAAGCAGAAATCTGAAAATATCCTTGAACCTACAAAGGCTGAATGCCTCCTGAACAGCCGAGTTCCCTTGGACCTCATTTCTGTGCCGTGAGCTCCAGAAGCACTGGGCTCAGCACAGGTTCAGACCCTTCAATTATCTTGGTCCTAATGAATCCAATAAAACAGAAGAGCTCATTTCACATTATTGCTATGAAAGAAAACTTTCCCTCTAACCTAATGAAGTTGCCCATCATTATGCAATTATTACCTGCGTATGTACAATGTCAGCAGGGCTCATTAAAGCTTTCTGAAACGGAGCAGCAGCACAAAATGTTTCTAATTTCCAGCCAGCTCTTTATATCGTTCCTTATATAATGAAAACGCAGCAACTGTTCATTTACAAACTATATTCTGCACATTTCAAGAACACACAGTAAATACTATGATGCTATGGTAAAAACCACCCACCGATATGATAAAGGGAGGTTATTTCTTAAACATTTTTGTTGCACTTCTCCTTCACCTGTATCAGTGCAAAAGCTGTGCCTGAGCCGACAGAAAAATTAATTGATTTTCGTTTTCTTTTACCGATAAAATGAGATTAATGTCTCCTTATGCTTCCTTTCGGGAGGTATGCTTTCAGATGGTAAAATGCGCTTGCTTTTCCATGCCAACGTCTAGACAGCTACCTACGTCAGAAATCAATAGGAATCCAAGAAGTTACTGCACCAAGGCAAATATGCAATGAAATGGAAAAAATATACATATGGAGGAATCTACCTGCACTCCATTTTTATTCAGAATAAGCCTCCTTTTCCGAGGTCTGCATCATGACGCATCACACACTGTACACAACCGCACAATGCAAAATCCTCATCCTCGCAGGAACCGAAGCACACAATGCTGGGCGCGTGGAGCTGTTGGAAGTGCAACAAAAACTCTGTCTCCACATGAGTACAGATTAATTCAGGGCAAATTGATAAAATGGTTCCCATTTAATTCTGTTAACTGCCGTGCAGATGTTTTGCCTTCATAGCATTTAAATCTGTTGTGGAGAAAGCTGCAATAAATTGCTCTATCCTGATAAAACGCAACTTGCTGGCTTAGGGGGAAAAAAAAAAAAAAGCAGAAGGCCTTTAAACAACGTTACAATGAACATATAAAGGTGAATTCAGCCCTAGTGAGTGCAGGCATCCTAATTCTACCCATAAAAGCTCTCCTTCTCTACTCCAAACAAGTTCTAGACAGTAGCAAAGTAGGCAGCTTCCTAATGTAGCAGATTATTATGGCAACAACAACAACAAAAAAAATAAAATCCATGTCCCCAGGGCTTCCTCTGCCAATGACAGCATGCCAGCTGGTGGCAGCTGCTGCGGAGAGGGAAGCTGCTGGGATGAAGAAGATGACAGTCCAGCAGCAGGGTCGGTCGGTCCAGCCCTGCAGTGGTGGCCCCCAGTCTCTCTCTGGCCGTCCCTCTCAGCTCTGCCATTCCTGGGAGGGCCCCAGCTCCAAGGCGACAAAATTCTGTCTGCACCACTGGGAAGTTTTGAAACAGTTCTTTTTCCTGGTCTGATGTTGTTTGTAATGTCAAAACAATCCCTGAAACTGTCCATTTTTGGTCCTTCAGCACTGCCCCCTCCTCCTACCCCTCTTTCCTCCCTCCTCAACTCCTTTGATGGCCAATTTCAATCTACACATGCTTGGAAGCCTTCCTACTCCAAATTCTTCGCACGTTTTTGTCAATCAGTTTTATTGGAAAGAGTCAAAACTCAAAACAAGCTGGGTCAAACCTGATTCCTATTTAAGTGCCCCATCCTAGAGATGTGGAAAATGTGAGTATACTACAGCCACCACACCACCAGGAAGGTCTATATTTAACAGGAGATACTAGTAGATCAGCCAAGTGTTTTGTCCAACACAAAAAATTATTTTTCTTTTTACCATGGGAAAAAAATAAATCAGTTAATATATTGTTGTCTCTCCAGAGTCTTACTGTTATATTATTTAATATCTGCTCTGCCCCTCCACAATATCTATAGTGTTGAGAGAACAAAAAAAAAAATAAAATTGAGAAACTTAAAAACTTAAGTTTTCTTCCAGTGCTTCCCTGTTGTAGAGGTTTATCTGAAAGAAGAGATTGAATCTCTGCTTGTTTTTCTTGGAAAATAAAACCATATTTCACATGAATATTTTTTTCTGTGGGTAGCTATGGCAATATTTTACCCCAAGACATTATCAGCTGCTCTTGCACCAGCCCGATTGTCTCACATTGGCATTATACCTGTGTGCCACTATTGCAGTACATTTCACAAATATCTATGATCAGTTAGAGGCTTGTATTGTGCTGAGACAGGAACTCCCACATGTCTAGAGATGATGGCTATTGATTCATAAAGCCCCATGTTTTCTGTCAGACCCCAGTAGAAAAGGCAAGAAGTGATTTATGAGGTGTAATAAACAAGATGGATCCAAACACTTGCATCCAAGGCAACAGCTCCCCAAACTTGGTAAAAGTCAGAGCATCCCACGAGCAGGGTTCAGGTCTGTTATTTACCTTTTCTATATATCATCGTAGTCCAACAGGAAACTGAGAGCAGCTCTAATTTTCACGCTGTAACTCCCCGAATCTGCTCTCTTCTTTCAACTTCCCCAAATCCATGTTTGCGAATTTGCCCATCACTTTAATTCACCTCTGCCAAGAACATTGTCCATGTTTCAACCTGAACTAATTTTTGACTCTTGCAGAATGCCCATACCACGATCCTCACGGAAGAACCTACAAACCCAACTTGACCCCAAACTCGTGCCATGCGACGCAGAAACACGCTGCCATCGTGGAACCCATGTGATGTTCTCACATCTCACAAGTAAAACACTGAGAACACTGAGGAGAACTAGGTGTGATTATTCAGAAACAAAAAAGCTGAAAAGGATGAAAAAAACCAACCCAGTGAAGGACCAGTGAATGTATAGATCTGCACGGAAGCTAATCTACGCTGCATAAATTACGTGACAGACACACTCGTGGTTTATCAGTCTGTCCTGGCAACCAGCTCCAGCCCGTACGAAGCAAACAGTACCTCCTGGAGACACACAGTGCCAATCTGTAGATGCTGAAGCAATGGCAAGTTTCACACATCAACACAGCTTTCAACAAAGCTAAATTCAACAGCAAAGCTTCCTTGAGAAACCATTCTGGAACAGAAAACATTAACTTCATAGTTAAGCCTGTGTATGAGAGCTGGGTGGCATGGATTCATACACACTTACTCGAACTTAAAGGCATTACAAATTCCAGAAACTGGATTTATTTCTCAGAGAATGGATCCACTCTCTCTCCCCCTCCCAGAGAAATGGTTGAACCTACCAAAATCGAATTATCACTACTATAACAACCTATCGTACTTTGCTTGAATCTTTAATAGCTGGTGAGTATTTTAACACCATGTTCTCCTGTGTAAGTGGCTGGCAGATGAAAGAAGTTTCTCCTTTTTGTCCTCCAGGGTTGCAGACAGGGTTTAGAGGCAAGATGTGCAGTCAGAACAGATGTCAAGATTGTGCAGCTGGGTCTGTGTTTGTTGTGTGTGCTTATTTCTGTTGTCTGAAGAGCTCTTTCCTCCTCACCTTCACGTCCTTTGGAATCTTTCCTGCCACTTGCTGCTAACTCTCAGGAACTCTCACCTCGGGACAGATGGGAGAACGTGTTCAGCAGAGAAAAAGACAGGGGCCTTCTGTTTTTTCCCCGTCCTGTTCCTTACTCACTGCAGTTTGTTTCTCCTAGGACTTTCAGCAGATAACTGAGTAACACAGCGCCTCCAGTAACAGACCCAGTTCAAAAGAGAAACCCCAGAGAGCAAGAGAATCATCCTATTTCTCCAAATGGAAAAAAAGAAAAAAGTCTTGAAATCACATCAACACTCTGAGAAAAACACAAACAGATCAGCTCATCGAAGAAAAGACAAGTGTGTTATTCAACACTGAAACTACAGAAATGCATCCTGCTATATATAGCCAAGTTGAAAGGGGCCCAAGGGCATCTCATATGGTACGTTCAGGGAGATGGTGAGACACCAGCTTTGTCTCAAAAGCAAAGGTCCATTCCTCCAGCCCAAGTACTGGGTGAAGCTGGCCAGGAGGTCTCGGATCAGGGCTCTGGTGCACAGGATGCCGGCACAGGGCAGAGGTTATCCTCAGCAATTTCAAGTATATAGACAGTCTCCAAAACCTGAATTTTCTGAAGCACTCCTCCAAGTGTGCGTTGCCACTAGGCAAGTCTTTCTTATTTGGTTCTAGAAGCACAAGGATGAGAAAGCAAAACAAAACGTGACACCTTTTGTTAGCTTGGTTGTGCCTACAATAGAATGTGCAGCTTCAAGTAACTAAACTGATGAGTTGTTATCCACCAGGCTTGGAAAAAACTCCAGTGCCCCCCCTCTGACTGGATTGTGCCGTACTATTTAACTGCCTAAACTCCACCACTGAAGATTACTGGGTAATGAAAACAATCGTGTTTTCAAAAAATTAAGGCTAGTATATGATTTATATTTTACATTCTATTTTAAAAAGCAAATGTGTGTCTGTATTGCAGTTGCATTGAAGGATAACCGGAAAAAAAAACAGAGCAATATTTCCAAGTATACCAGTTCTGTCCTGTCCTGTATTTTCTTTGTAAACTAGATAAGAGGTATAAAAAAAAAAAAAAAAAGGCTTAAAACCACTAAAATGATGAAAGCTAAATGTGAATTAATTTGAAAAAAATCCACAAAAGTATTAGTTAAGAAAAGAGAATAAAGACCATATTCTAGAAATCACTTCATGCCAAAGCCAGTGCTCCTCACACAGCACAGCCAATGACTGTCTGTATGTTAAGAAATGGAGCAGACGATCTAGGTCGTATAAATATGATTGAAGAACTCTTTATAATCTTGAAGATAGATACTGCAAGATAAATTAAATTGTATTACAAGCAGCAGAGTGCACTTAGAAAATATCTACTTTCTTTCAGAAGACATCCAGGATCTTCCAAGCCCTGGCTGGGAAGGACCTGCTCTGGGTGTAATCCCAATCACATTATCGCTTGACAAAAATAAGATGGCAGACCTGTAGAAAAGAAAAGCTGTTTTGAAAACTATGGCTTTGAAAGTCCTCGGGCTAAGGGCAGGGTGAGGGAGAACATACAAGGGGAACGACCAGAAAGGAAGAAATCCTAGATACAAGAAAAGAAGGAGCAGCGTGAGAGGTGTTTGAAGGAACTGTGTTGACATGTTGGTCATGTACTGTCGTGAGAACCTGAGGAAAAGGAAGATTCAGAGTACAAAAGCATTTGAGTCATGGCCTTATTTTTAAACAAATCCGAAATGTTGTTTTCTTTCTCTTTTTGGATAAGATCTGATGAGTGGATATTGGAGAAGATGGTGATGACAGAGATTTCATCAGCAAAATCAGGAGAAAGAAGTTGAAATGTGTTCAGTTAAAAAAGAAGGAAAATGCCCAGACAAGGCAATTAGTTACAAAGGGAAGAGCCAAGCAAGACAGAAAACGGAAAACAAGGGGCACAGAAGAGTGAACAGAGGATTCATCAAGTAATGACACTAGCAATGATGATAAAGGCGGCAAAAAATCATCATTAACCACACCACTAACCCCCAAACTGAGCAAGTTCACTGTTTACAAGGCTGTGAAAGTTACAGGTTATATGAGATTAATTTCCTTGCTTAGTATTCCTGTGTAGCTGATATTTCTCGGGCATTTACTCCTGAGGCAATTCCTTTGCTACCAGATACTCCTTCCCAGCTCAACACAAAAGAGCGCCTTATGTAAGCGGCATTTGCGCTTAGCACAGGTGACGAATGTTTTCATGCACTGCCCAACAGATTTCCAACGAACAAGCACATTCAGTTACGTTGCTGGAAGGCCACTGTAGCTGCAACACACAGGAACACGGCTGTACAGGCGTTCTGGTGAGATGATGTACCACACTTCAAGAGCTGAAATTCCCTCCTGGTTCATAACGTGCTAGAGCACATCGAAAAGATGTCGGGATATTCTGTATGTGTTGACTGCTTTAAATAGGTAGTTGCCCTCACACGTTCTGGAAACCTTTGCAAGGGTGATTTTCTTCATTCCTGCAATGGTCTGCTTCTTATCTGGGGTTAAACCCTTATGGGCAGCTCACAACCACCTGATATGAAAAACTTCAAAAAAACTGAAAGAGTATGAGAACCTTCTATTAAAAAATGAACCGAGAGTAATCCCACCTCCTTACCAAGCCGATTCAAGCAGAGATTACTAGTTACATCTACAAATATGTGTGTGCACGTACTTTTTTTCCACCAAACAATACAAGATGCCCGGTGGTGAGTCTGACCCTTCCCAGCAGTACCGTCTTTCCAGAGCACAAATTTCTCGAAACAAGGCAGTGGGGGTACGATGGGCAGCACCCCACTGTTGCAATGTTGAGAGATGTGACAGATGTTCGAGGGAATTAATGTGGATAAACCCAAATACTACTGACCACAACTAATTAAAATCCTCGAGGATGCTGAAGAACACACTGAAACCGTTACAGCATGTATCCAGTTCGGGTGGCTGCTATTACTGCTTGGATTAAAAAAAAAAAAAAAAAAGGTAGGAAGTCTGCATGATTCTAGAATTCTAATTTGAACTGAATATTGCTACACCCCAACTGCTTTTCAAACTGTGTTTAAAAAACATTTAAAACTCAGTTATCCCAGTTCTACTCAGTGCAATTCCCTGGTATCAAACTTTCCAGGTTTTCCTCTTATTTTTCTCACTGTTTAACAGCACTGAACAACCGTAAGAGCTCCTAATCCACTCTAAGCAATCAGTAACTCACTTCAGAACCAAACCCAGCTTTGAAATATTTCAGCATGGCTCAAATAAACTATTTTACAATAATGTTCTGCTTTAAAAAGTAGCAGACAAGGATGGGTATTCCAGATCCCTCAACCCAACCAGCTCATACAGAGCCAGACGGGACAGCCTCACCCTCCCTCCCCGGAGCCAGGCTATGGAACAGGACGGTAAGGGACACGGCTCTGTGTGAGCAGGGTGTAAAAATATTCACGTTACTGAAAGTTTTCTCGCTTAATTCCCACAGTCAACTAGGGCATATTTATAGAGACTTTTGGAATTTAAAAGGTGGACTGTGCGAGACCCACAGAGTACATTTAGAAAAAGAACCACTGAGATTCTCATCTATTTTCCTGAATTATCTATTTTGGCTCTGATTTATGGCATGGTTTAACCCGGATAACTGACAGCGAGAGGCAGCTCACCGGCAGCTGTAACAGAATGCAAATTGACTATTTGGGGTCAGGAATTTGGAGAGAGGGAAAACAAGGCTCTTAGCCTCTTATCCGGAGTTTCCTTGAAAAAATGGCTGAAAGAAGGGATATTTGTAGCCAGCAAAAACTGTTTAAAAGCCTGTCATCACAGAGAAGTTAAAGCCCCTTCCAGCATTTAACCCCAAGAGTACCCTCCCCAAGTTGCCCAGTCTGCGCTGTACTGTCATCTGCAGTCAGAGCTGATGGGGGCAAAGAAAAAAACACGTCTTGAAGGTTCTGAAATCAATTCATAAGGTCTACCTACAACAACATAACGCCTGGGAAAGTTACCGGCTGCTGCCTTTGTTCAGCAGAGATTAACGACGACACAGATGAATAATGGGCCGGATTTATTCTGGAGAACAGAAGCTGAATGACAATTGTCAGGCACTGCATTATACACACTTTGGCCGCCTTCTGCTCTATTCATTTAACACTTGCAGGCAGTACCGTGAATGAATCTCAGCTCATTTTTTTCCTGTTCCAGCCACAGCTACGCACACTGTTTTGTAAACCCGCGTGGATACCCGGCAGATCTTACCATGTATGTGCCACCGTAAAGCGACGACGCTGGCGGATGCTTTTATTCACAAGCAACTTTCTGAAAAAGCACGGAGAGTTCCTCGGTGAACTGCGAGGAGAAATTTTTGGAGACGTAGGTCTGTTCCCAGGCAGCTTGGGAAGCTCGAGCTCTAAATGCATTTGTTCTTTGAAAGTCCTTATGTAAATCTCCGACTCCGGAGTAGCAAGTTCCCTAGAAGAATCTTTTGCTGTCATAGCTTAGGCGTTACGTGAGCTCTCACCATTCAGAAAACGTAACAAAATCACATCACGCAGGCATCGCCGCAGATTAAAAACGCTGATAAATCGGCAGAGCTTACCCCGCTCATTCACAAGACTAGGCTCCAAATGGAAAGGCTGCCTGAAGCAACGGCAGCATAAATCAAAGGACGATAAGCCAGGGCTGTCAGAAAACCCTTTATCAGCCCAGCTCTCCTTCTGAAAATGCGCCAAAGTGTTTCTGTGTCAGCAGCCTCTCTGTGGCTGGGGCTTTTCCACCCCCGCCGCGGGCTGGAGCCATTCAGCCTCGCGCACCAGCTCATGAAAAATTCATCACCGCCGGCTCCCCATCAATCCCTTTCCTATAGCGTTCTGGCTTCACATACCGAACAGAAAAATGCTGGATTTTTCAGTGTGGGCTAATATAATCAAGGAATTCCCTAGCCTGTCACAAGCCAAGCAACCCGATTCATTCAGGCCCAGTATGTTTAATAAAAATGTCTTCATTCAGAATTAGTTTTACCCGTGCTGCAGTAGCTCCACCCATGACACGCTTATTGGCTCGATATTATTCTGACAACTGGACTCTGCTCAGCTTCGGCTTGTGTTATGAGTGCGTTGGATTCTCATGAAATTTTAACAAGCTGTCTCACACCGTGACACTGTCCCTAGGCACCGCTGAGTGCGCCCCGGGCAGACACGGAGCAACCCCCGGGATCACAGCGGCGCTGGCTCTGAGAGAGATGTGCGCAGGGCACGCCAGGAAGAAAAGGTCTAGTAGGAAAAAAAACAAAAACAAAAGCAAGGAATAATATTCTGCCAGAACAAAGCGTGCAAGAATGCACACTCCACAGACGAAGCAGCATGCTTTGCTGTCCTGGGATCTGCGTATGGCCAAGGGCAAAATCACTGCCAGACACTGCACAGCCCCAACGCAGCAACCAACGCGGGAGGAGCGGCACAGGGAGAGAAAATCCAGGGAAGGACCAAAGGCTGGGGGACCTGGCGCTTCCCTGCAAAGGCAATGTAAATTAATTCAAATTGAGTGAAGCAATACAGGTATTTAGAAACACAAAACCCAAGTTGGTTTTGTTTTGTTTTTTTTTTTCTGGACATAAACACTATGAAACCAACTTCTACACTTGCAAAGCTAAAAAAAGAAAATCCAAACAAGGAAGTTAAAGACAAGATTCAATGCCGACAGTAAGAACACACTAAAAACTACAGGGAATGTCAGAGCATCTTTTTAACCGGTCAGAAGTAGGTAACCTTAAATGTAAATACCATAATTCTCTTTAAGCGAGGGGACAGGAAGGAGCATACCCAGCCAGCCTGCCCTGAACGTGCTCTGATCTGCACGCAAGAGTTGACTGCGCAGTATAAGCACCACAACAAATCCCCACCAGTCCCTATACATTCCATACATCCCAAAACACTTCACAAGAACATTAGCATGCCTTCCTCAGCTTCAAGAAAAAAGCTTGTTATAGAGAATTTCCCCATGGCAGAGACTACAGAGGAGTTACCAGACATTCTGCCTAACCTGCTGCTATGCTCTTCACTGTTCACTTTTTTTTTTTTTAAGGTAGAAAGACCTGCTGGAGCCTAACCTAAGGATACGGGAAATTGCAGTGTTGTGTGATACTGAGAAGTTCACGCAGTAACAGAACAGGAACATTTAATGCTTTAGGAATTATGACGTGTTAGACTGTGATCTGTTATTCTACATTTCAACTGTACTGACAGCCCGTGAAAGACAAAGGGAAGCTTAACAGCTATGCTGAATGAGAAACGAAATCCATACAAATGCTTAGAATCTGGAATTCGAAACAGAAAAAAAAACAAAAAAACCTAACTCACCAGGACACAAAAGGGGATATTGGAGGGTGTTTGTGAGAACACATCCGATATTTGTGAAACAGCAACTCCTATGCCTTTTCATAAAGCTATTAAACTAGCAAGAGAATAAGGCAAACCCAGCTATTAAAGCACTCTGCAATAAAACATTCTGTACAACGGCATGCTCTGAGTATGCATTCTCCTTACCTGAATTCAGAGATGTTTCAGGAGCAGCATCCATGAAGGGAGTGCTTCTCACTCTTTGGACATCCATAAATTAGTAATGGGATGTCAGCCCCACAGCCTGGAGTACTGTGGCGAGATGTGCAAAGGCTGCTGATGGAGTGAAGAAATGCAAGAAGGGCTAAGCTAAGGATGGAAGAAGGAGTCTGTGGGGAAAAGCAAGCCTCCACTCTCCCTTGGGGAAGCATCAAGAATGGAAAAACAAAGTGCCCCCGGTGCTCTGGGCAGCCAGAATGCAGGCGCTTTTCCACGCTGAGATCTAGCACTCTAGTTGCTTGGTACACGACCTGCAAGTATTTTGAAGGCTGACCATGAGCACAGGATATTTCTTCTGTTAAATATCTCCCAGATCTTGCAGCAACAGGAGCTAACACTTACCTGAAAAAGGCTGTAGAACAGCTCTCTTTCTGTTTCAGCTACCATCCCTCACACTGCCAACGTCTGCTGTTGCGCGCACAGAGGACCGTGCAGCCGATGTCTGTATCTCTGCTGACTTGTAGTATTGGAATTCTGTCCAGACGTGCTGCTTTACTCCAGGAGAAGCCAAGAAGAGTTGAGAACAAGAACATCTCAAGAGACTTGAGCTAACTGGCATCAGAATAAACCCAGGCAATAATTCTCAAAATTTAATTTTGCTGCAATTGCTGAGGTTACCATCAGCAACAGGAGGCAATGGTAGAGAGAACACCCAGGGCACCAGAACACCAGGAGAGACCACCAGGTACAAGGACCAGTTTACTGAAGTTCTCCCGATGCACAAACAAAAATGGGCAACAGGCATCTCACTATTTCCTGAACTTCTGTAATGTCCCAGAAACACAGTGTCATGCAACAATTTGTTCATCATCACAGGTTACTGTGTGCAATAGTAGTTGTGTCCAAGAGTAACAAGCAATTTTAGCTCATCAGAAAAGGGGCCAGTAACACAAAGAAAGAGTTGAGGAGGGGAAAAAGATGATTAAAGAAAATCGCCTGGTAGCGCTGGCAGGAAAAGGGAACCGCTTGGAACAACAAGGACAATTAAAGAAATTTGCAAAAGTAGAAGTCTACTTGGGTGAGTTTTCGTACAAGCTTCCTAGCTTACCAAAGTGTCTGGGATTGCAGAAGGTTTTGATATATTTTAATGTATTTTATTAGTGGATAGTGGAAAACAGTATTTTCAAGCACGCAATCCCTCATCGAAGGCTGATCTTCATTGCATTGAGAGCAATTGCTAAGCAACAAGAAGCCATACTTTTTCTTTACAGTAGCACTATTATTTACTTGTTTCTAAGTCATGATTGCCAGGATAAAATAAAATGCCAAGGAAGAGGCAACGGTGAACGTCTGCATGCTTCAGCAGGAAAGGTTAGTTGACTTTTCACGGCGCTTTCAGTCGGTGGCAGAGTAATTGGGTAATTCTTCCAGGCAGCACACCCTCTAAAAGCACATGCAGATAAAACCAGTTAGGAAGCTCCCCTCTATTACTGAGGTCATTGTTCCATCCACACACACTAGTGAGGCATCCCAAAGAGATAATGTTAACCTGACAGCAAATTAATTAGAAAAATTATTTCAAGGGATTGCAGTTTGCTGGTACTACTTTTATTTCTTTTTCAAAGGAAGGAATCCCAGGGGAAACATGTTTTTTAATCAAGTACAGAGCCTCCTTTTCAGAAATCCTGGCTTTTAGCATTCTGTCTTTAAAAGGAAAAATAAAGATACTTTTCAAGCTTTCAAACAATTGGGAAATTAAGACTATTATGTGTGCCAATCATTATAAAACATGAAACACAGATCCTCCCACATATTTTTAACTATTGGTGAAGCAATTTGCTGTCTAAATGCATACATGTAACAGGTGCTCCTGAAGCAACACAGAGTCTGTTCCTTTCTACTTGTTAGTCCTGGAAGGACTCTGAGGGTCCCTCATGCATCTCAGCGTTTGTTGGTTTAAGTCAGGCACTGTGCACACACGGGGCTGTACCGGTCACTCGGGAGAGATGGCCACCTCTCGAACCTTTATTAATAGTTCATGATGCACAAGGAAAGGACATAATCTGACCCTTAGAAGCCTGTATATTTCTTTTAGACTATAATTTGACCACATTTGATGTTAAAAAAACCCACTGGGTCAGCAACATTATGGAATCTCACAGCATTGGTGCTACTTAATGTTTGGATTTCTGCCAGCCGTACAGGGTGGAAGATGGGTTGGGAGAGGATCTAGGATGGACTTCCAGGAGAGAAACTCTGGAAGCTGATTAGCTCCGTTAGCTCAGAGAGAGAGGAAAGGGCAATACGTAGGAGGCAGTGAAACCATCGTCCCCCTCTAACATGTCAGCTAAATCAGCTTTCCATCACAAAAGAAAAGGGTCGACGAGAGTAGGACTAGAAAATGGAATTAGAATTGGGTCATTGAAGCAAGTGATGAGTTTAGGAAAAGGGGAAAAGTAAACCAAGGTAAGGGAGAAAAAAAAGCTACAAAATTACAATTTTCTCTTGGACTAAACCAAGACAGACATGTGAGTAGAGAGAAGCCAAGGAAATGAGAAGGTAGAAGGGAGAGTCAAGAATACGGGAATAGTCAGTTGCACTGGAAAAGAGCTCAGTTAAAAAGACCGCAGTAGAGGAGGGAATAAATTTGCAGTGGAAATGTCACAGGACTGACATGGATGTGATCTTCAGCTCGAGGCCTAAGGCAGCAGATGTAATTGCCGAGACGAGCCAGCACCAGGAATAAATAAGAGCAAGCCAGGCAATGGGAGACAGGCAGAGATGCAAGGGGGAGGTAAATGAATCAAACAAAAGAGAAATGTCTCAGGGGAAGCTCAGAGCAAGACAAGAAATATATCAATGAACTGGAAGCTGTAGAAGGTAAGTGGCCAGGAAAACAGGTGCCAAGGAACAGTGCTTCACCGTGAAAACAGAAGTCACTGTGGATGAAACTGTATGGATAGGAAGAGACAGCCAAGGCTTTACGCAACAGCAATGGCTGGTGAGAAAGAGTCAGAAAGGGAACAGTGATGTGAAAAGAAGAGCTGGCTGCAGCACTGCTAAAACCTGGAAAAGATTCCAAGAAACAGCCAGTGATATATGTAATGTGTTTGTGGAGAACTTCAGTCATTCCAGTGATGGAGTTAGTTCTCTAGACACAACAGAAGTGGAGAAAAAGTGAACAGAAAGGTGAAGAGCATAGGCTGAAGAGAATGACATGAGAGGAAACAATAGAATACGTACTTCATGCCTTCTTTATTTCCTTTCTGTCACGACCAAGAGGCACGCTACGTCCATCCCACTGGTGAGCACTACAGATTACATCAGAAGCAGAACCAGTAGCAGTTAATTCTACCCCATCCTAGTCCCAATTCTACTTTTAGCTTTGCTAGAGTAACAGCAAATCTGATGCTAGCCTCTACTTAAACATATACTGATGACTGACATTTTTAAACCATTGTACCAAGTTCTGATGCTTTAAAATAGTTTTAGCCTGAATAATAGGAATTCACCATTCCAATTTGGGATGCATTTGATCAGCCACTTCTTCCTACAGCACAGTAAAGGAAAGCCACGATACAGCACAGTGATCGAACTCCCCAAAACACGCAGTACCAACCTAGTGCTCAACCATAATATAAATGCAACAGCAAAGAAATGTTATCTAGAAGCTGTGAAGAGATCCCTTCAACCATCCCTTAATAATCTCTTCTTTAGTAGAAGGCTGAGCAAAGCCCAATGCAGGAAAGTCTCTTTGGCTCAGAACTGGGAGGCTTTTTGGTATTCGATTTGTATTTTTTTAAGTTAAAAAAAAAAGATGCCTGCCTTTGCTCAATTGTAACGTCTGCTGTCTCACACGCTACAGCTCCTAAAGGATGGCTCCATGACAGAAAACTTTAAATGACAAGTTTGAGGATTTTTCTTATACTTTCCTGAAAGTTTCCAGCATCGAGATGCTGAATGAGAGGCAGAATACATCTCTAATTACTGGTATGTGTGGAAAATCTCCCACATTTAAGAGGAAAAAAAAAAATAAAACAACCAAAAAACCCACCAACAATTCACTGCAACTTATATTACCACTGAAAGATAAGGTTTTCCTATACTTAACAGTTTAAAATTATATAGTCTGTATCGCCATTCCCACATATTTAGGTGCCTCTGAAATTTTCTGAAGGGCAGACACTAATAATTCTTGTATAAGGCTTTCAGCAATGTTTTGGAGCACTACAAATGATCACAGAAGACAGAATCACAGCACCTAGCAACCCTTCGGTTTGCAGTGTAAGAGCTGAGCCAACTGCAAAAGAAAGAAGCAACAGGAAAAGTCCGTCCTTATTTATTTCAGAGAGTCAGGACATCCACATCTATGAGCTTAACAAGGGCTGAACAGGACCCACCCTATATAAAGGCGACCTTTTGAGCTCTTCCCATTTCATCGGCTTCCAGTCGCTTTCGAACAGGCTATCCTCACTCAGTGAGCAGCTTGCTTGTTAGTTTTTGGTTCAGCACCCAGCAACTGCAGCCTCTCTATATGATTTCATAAGTTTTTAGGTCTTTAAAACATCTGCCACTTCTAACAAGGTCAAGAAGATCCAGAATACTTTTCAGATTAGTCACAAATAAATGAACTCCATCCTCAAGAAAGATACCGTGAGAGTTCTGAGTGGCTCAGATGCTCGTCTCTCTTCACATGCAATTAGTCACCCGTGTCAGTCAGGTCACCATACCACTTGAGTAGGGCACTGCAAGGTGTCCTCTGTCACAGAAAAATTATTCGCATGCAGAACATCGATGAAGAAGACAGTAGTAACAGTAAACCTGATGCCTTTCACCTGCTGTTTAGTCCTAAAATGGATTTGGTACATTTTTTTTCCACAGTAAACCACACCAAAGACAGACAGACAATTTATCCAAGTTCCTTCTTAGAATTTAAACAAAAAAGTACAATGTCTTGTCGTGCCACAATGCCATTCTTTTCTTACAGGTATTTCTGTTGTTATCTCCTAGTAGATACATACGAGGAAATAAATCTATATACTATAAGCCCTCAGGGCATGATGCAAGATACCTTATTCCTAATGGTAATTTCCTTAGCAACTCTGATTGTGCTTGATTTAGAGTATTTCTCAGAGAACATTTAAATGCCTTCTATATTATCCACAGTGAGTAATCGCATATGTTAGACCAATCTGTATTACTTCTGACTATTTTCAGGGGTATAGATTAATATTTTACAAATGAATTCAATAAGCTGACTTATTCTTCACGGGCAGAGACCTCTGGGGTGACTCCAGAGAAAAGAGAAGCCAATGCAAAAAAGTCTTCCAATTTCAGACATCCTTTGCATCTGCTGTGGTGAGAAAAGGCTTTATGCTACCACTGAGATGTAACACAAAGGAATCTCTCAAAAGCTATTTGCCTGGGCAGTCTGGCTCACCTCTCGCCAGGCTGTTGTTTTATTTGTTCTGCGGTGTGTTATCTGACTGTGATTAGCGTGAGCTGCAGCTGCCTCTGCCGCAAATTTCCCTGTGACTAAGCACCTCACCTCGCATGAGTCACCGGCATCTGATAGCCAGGATCAGGTCTCTGCTCACGGCCGTGCAGAGATGTCTCTGCGCCCATGTCCAGATGCCTCTGTGCCCGTGTCCGGAGGCAGCTACGAGCATCCGAGCTACTGGCCAGGATCACACGTTGTAACTCAGTCACAGGTAATCTCCGTATTAACGCAAACAAATGATGGTATCTGTAATTTGCATGTAACTAGAATGAAAATTACATAAGTACAAAAAAAATAATCAAAATTTCTCTGTCAGATTAATGTTCTTACTGATAACCGACAATCCCCAGCACCCGCTTTGTCAGGTCACTTGTGCATCCTGCCACACATTCCCCTGGAGAACCACAGTTGGGTTTGGTTGGCAACATCTCCACTCATGCAGGCAATGGAAAGGGTACAGAAATGAATGCCTAGCCTTGGACAACCATCCTCCTCCTTTCAAATAAAGGATTTAAATCGTTTTCCTGAGCAAGCGTGTTTCTCTGTTATTGGTCTCACCTGTGATAGCTGAAGAGGAACAGAAACCTTCACCATTAATCCAAGTCTGCTTATTTTTTGTATTTTACTCTTGTTCTTCCAGATTCTTCATTCTGCAGCAGTTGACTGACAAAACACGTCCAGCAACGGAGCAGCCGCCACGGTGAGAACCTGCAGAACGTGACTGAAGCCAGCAGCAGAGGACAACGCGATGTTCTCGGTCCTCTGATTCCTTCTGATGAGACTCTCACTGTTACCAGGGTCTCTGTTCAAAGGACCCAGGAAGGAATTGACACAAAAAATAAGTTTGAAAGATTCCTGGAGGTCACGCCATAGCTGATGAAAAAATGTAAGAGAACAACAAGTAACTGAGGAAGGGTTTAACCCTGGCAGAGGGACAGGTTTATTCTGTCCTGACACCAGAAGCGCTCCTGTCCCCAGGGGAACCTGCCAAGCAGAGGAAGCGCTCACAGCAGACCCGGGGTAACCACGGGTTGTTTGTAACTCATTTAGTAGCGGGGTTACAGGTATTTATAAATGGGATTTGTGAGTGTTGAGGTTTGGCTGGGAAATGAGTGCATGCCAAGGATCGGCTGAGCAGCAGAAGGCAGCTCTCCAGGTAGCAAAGCAAAGTGGGTTTGATCTTTCCTTGCAGATGAAGTCATCATTAGTCAGAAGCTTAAAGATAAAAGAAAGTTGTGTCAAATTCTTGTCTGTTGCAGCTTTTATATCAACCGTATTTCCATAATCTCCATTTATTTTATATTCTTGGGAGGATGAAGTTTGAACATAATATTTCAGAAGCTTCATTGTCTTTTGCTAATTAACAGTGACTCATTTCTTTCCCTTCTAGATACATTTCAAGCTGTCTTATTTCATTCTGGATTGAGGTCTATAATTCTAATTGAATCATTAAAAGCCTTTTTTGTGTGCCTACAGCTACCTCTGTTTTGAACAACTAGTATTTCCAGGCAAAGCTCGCAGCACCAAACTTCAGGATCATCTTCAATAAAATTATTGGGCTCACCTTGCAATTCATTCAAAAAGGGACACTATCGTTTTGAGCACATAAAAAGACTAAAATCCAATGAAACAAATAAATGCAAACTAAGAAAAAGATTATATTGCAATAACAAAATATAAATTGTGCACAAAAACACTTATAATGACATTTTAAATTCAAAACCTATGACTAATCCAACATTATATTTCTTCTTAAAATTCCTCTATACCAACTACACCACACATAAATTATAGCTATTCTATCTAGGCTTTCCAGAAAACATAAAAATAAAAAAAAATATTCCAACTGAGAAGATCCAAGAGCTTCAAAAACTGACAGCAACAGACAATGTCTAAATATAGGCAGCCAAAACACTTATCTGTGTATTTTTAGCTGAGAAAATAGCTTCAGTGATAACTCAGAGACAGCAGAAATTACCTCTGCAGCTTTGCACTTGTACTGACTATTATCCCACAAGCAAGCAGTGACCCCTCTCTATTTGGGTTGCCCATCATTTTTTCCTATTATAAAGGCTTTTTGTGATTTATCTTCATAAACAAATCTCCAGGATTTGTTGCGTAATGGGAATGGAGCTCCATTAGTGACCCCTCCCCCCCCCTTCTCCCAACACAGCCAGGGGAGCAGATAAAATGTGTTGACATGGCATCAGGGTTTAGATGGGATATTCTCTGGTGGAAACATCTTAACTAAGGGAGAAAGCAGCAAAATTTTAGAGAAGACATTTCTCTAAACTATCTCACTATCTACATTTCATAGAATCCAAGAAGGGTTTGGGTGGGAAGGGACCTTAAAGCCCGTCCAGTCCCACCCCCTGCCACGGGCAGGGACACCTCCCACTAGCCCAGGTTGCCCGCAGGGACCCTTCCCACCAGCCCAGGTTGCCCAAAGCCTCATCCAGCCTGGCCTTGAACCCCTCCAGGGATGGGGCATCCACAGCTTCTCTGGGCACCCTGGGCCAGCGCCCTACCCCCCGCACAGGGAAACATTCCTTCTTATTTTCCACCTCCACACCTTAGCGAGGTGTTAAAATGAAGCTGGGGGGAGCAACAACAACAAATTCAAGGAATTTCCTCCTCCCCTACTAGACAAGCAGTCCCTGCCTACCAAGTTGGCAAGCTCAACCAGATTTAACCCTTAGTGAACCTTTTGATGTTATTTTTATGATCTACCTGTAGACAAGACAAGAACTATCTCACAAGAGAACATTTTCAGCTTTTCAGAGGCTACCTTGAGGGGTTACCAGCACTCCAAGCTCCCACCAGTTCCAGTGTTCAGCACCAGGAATGAGCCACCCCTCAGTGTCCCACATAACATTTCTACCTACTGACGGACAAACAAAATCACTGAGCAGATGAAATCCCTTAGGACTGTTTCCAGACCTAACGCTCCAGTACTCTCTACGTCTTTCGTACTGTCAGGAAACTTAATAAAAATCTCAGTAAGTCTGATTTTCAAACCTAAGCTATCAGATACATTTTCCAGAAGCAGCACAGTGGAATTAAAAACTATCTGAGATGTTGTGACGCATACAGTTGACCTCCTTTTTCAAGGTAAGTAAATGCCCCGCAGAAACGCGGTACAGGCTTTGGAAATACAGGAAGCATGTTCAATCAGAGTAATTGATCCTGCTTTATTACAACAAAAACTGATGTCATTTATACAAATAATAAACATTTTGGACCAGATGATGTTCAGAGGTCCCTTCCAACTCTTCAACCACCCTGTGATTTAAATAATTTTAAATATAGGTACAATATCAAAGTAATGTTTTTAAGGCTTTTTTTTTTTTCCCTCCAGGGTTTTTAATTTTCACATCCTATGGGAAGCCAGCTCATCTAATTTATTTTTTTTTCTCTATTCCAAGCTTGCAGCATATTTCTTCAGTTCTTACCTAGATGAATTTGAAATGATCTAAGAAATGAGACTTCAACCTATTGCACAGGGTATTATCCCACAGTCTGAAACAACGTAAAAAAAAAAAAAAAGAAAAAGAAAAAAAAAAAGCCCCACACTTCTCCAGAACAGCATTACTCTTTATGAACTTCTGTGTTTCATCCCACTGTTCCTACTTAAAGCTTCCTATTACCCTAAATATTTCCTTTCATTCCACAGGATTTACTGATTTCAAATATGTAAAGGAGTGACTGGGCATATTACCTTCTGCTTAGTTTACGGGCAGTTTTATATCTAAAACTACAGCTTTATTATCCTGTTTAATCCTCCATGCAAATCTCCATGCCCTTTATCACTTTACCTTCCCATATCCATCCCTCAGTTAATTACCACCAGCCCATGAGCTTCACCGCAGCTACAAGCCAGCCCCAGCTGAACTCAGCGTTTCCACTGAAGGCTTGGTCTCAGCCTCAGTTGCCCCAAATTATACTGATTTTGTTGTTTTGTTTTTAACGTTGCATTTAATTTGCTGCCCACGACCACCATCTGGAGAACAAGGCGCAGTACTACAGGCACAGATTTTACACCGCGTACACACGCCAGCCCTTGCTGTGCACGCAGGCTTCAGAACGCAGCGATGCACTCGCACGGCTTCCTGTGCACACCCCAACTTCAGTAAGAGCTTCAGATGGACCCAGAAAATAGGACCAATTCCTTCATATTTTCTTTTTAGGTTCTGACCACCAACCTGCACAATAAAATTCTTTCAGAACAAGTCATGGACCTGGTCACTGAGAAAGCAAACAGACTAATGGTTAATTTTTTTTTTTTTTTTTTTAGGAAGTGGCAAGAACGTGACTCAAATAGCAACCAACTCTGTTGGCAGAGAACTTCCTTCAAACCTACTGAGTTCTCATTGAGTTCTCGCAGAAGAACAAGGCAACTTTTGCATTGGACAATTAGCAACAAAATATATTTTAATAAGTATTTAATACCATAGTCCAAACGTTTAACAGAATCTCTATGCCCTGAAAAAGTGTGCTCCTTATTATATTTAATATTAACCATAACAACTCTTAATAGACTCCTCGAGGCCTTTATTTCTTTACGCTTTGGGACTCATCACAACACAGAAGCTTGGTGCAAAACTGTCAAATATCTCCACAAACCTGAGTCAAACGTGTAGAAATTGTGTAAATCAGAAGCTAGTTGTCAAACTCAGCCCAGGAGCCAGAAAGTATCAAAAAACAGGGTAAGAGAACTATTTTTCTTTACGTTTTGGGACTCATCACAGAACTTATTTTTGTTTCAACACAGAATCTTGGTGCAAAACTGTCAAAATGTCTCCACAAACCTGAGTCAAACGTGTAGAAATTGTGTAAATCAGAAGCTAGTTGTCAAACTCAGCCCAGGAGCCAGAAAGTATCAAAAAATAGGGTAAGAGAACTATTTTGGTTGCTCAAAGTGTAGCTACAAATATATTCTTCACACCCTCATTCTCCCCTCTCGTCTGGATTTATTATCACAAAGCTTTAGTTAGAAAATACAGAGCAGGAGTGTGGAAAACATTTTAACAACTTTTATGAAAACATGGGCAAAATTGGTGCAGAAGCAGCTTATAAGGCTTCTATGTTCAGATTGCCACTTGAAGATCTGTATCCTATATTTCTCTTTCCTTGCATAATTCATGAAAGCTGCTTTGTATGTGTACTGCCTTGCCACTTTCAATATTATTACACCGCAGCTGGCTTAGAATTATTGCTTTGGAGTCAGCCTGCCCATTTTTTCTTTCCCGGTTACAGATCTTGTCAGACCAGCACTGGTCTCAAGAAAACACAGTTCTAATAACTAAAAAAAAAAATAAATTAAAAAAAAACCATCTCAGGAGCAGCTTTATTTTTTAGGTTCGCACGTATCTTAAGTTAAAATATTTCTGTAAGTCATGGCTCATCTTATCAGGGTTCTTACTTCTGTATTACCACCAGAAGTTAAATTTAAGGTGATTTCTGAAAAAATGTGGCAGAAAACCTACTTACAGAAGGAACAGGCTTACCTTCCTCCACCCCTCCCAAATACTACGTTCTGTATCTGAACTCTGTCATTCTTCTCTTCAAACCACAGTCACTGCAATCCCAGGAACAGCTCAGTTCCCACAGTCAGTGCACCAGTCTGCAGCACAGCGCTGATGTTGCAGGTTGGATTTTGTACCATTGCAGTGATGACGGAACCAAATTTCACCTAACTGATAATGAACAATATTTTTAAAAGGAAACAAAGTAGTGAAGCTGCTGTAATATAACCTATCTTCTCCATTGATCGGTGAGGTTCTGCAAAGAGCTCGGGAACAGAGAGCCGTGCATGACGCACGGGTAGCAGTGGGAAGCATTGTATTTCACAGATGTGGCATCTCCTAAATTGCTCCAGGAAGAACCGCAGATACATTATTACACATCAACTCTCTTCCAGGATGTCAGTTTAGAAATCTCATCTGATAACACAGATCTCTGCCATTTGCCATTTTGCTCAATACTGGAGATTGATCCCTTTTTTGAAAGCAAGGACCACAACTGTACACGATATTC
This sequence comes from Pterocles gutturalis, assembly GCF_000699245.1. Classification (NCBI taxonomy): domain Eukaryota; kingdom Metazoa; phylum Chordata; class Aves; order Pterocliformes; family Pteroclidae; genus Pterocles; species Pterocles gutturalis. Next base: position 51,681 of record NW_010118191.1, read on the forward strand.
AACATTTGCCTTCCTACCACCGCCTGCTGACGTTCTATGTTTTATCCTCTATTCTTTTCCTCCAAATCTTTAATAATTAATTTGCTTTTTTGACTGTTCTATGCTTTATCCTCTATTCTTTTCCTCCAAATAATTAATTTGCTTTTTTGACCATTAATAGGCACTGAACTTGCAGCTCTGTTGGACTTCTATCCCATACCCAGGATCTTGCTCCTCAGCAGTGATACGGTTTTGCAGCTACATGCTCAGATACATCACTTTGTATCTGTCGACACTGAAATTTTCCTATCACTTTATTGCCCACTCCCTGAGTCTCTTAATGCTCATATCATTCCAAAGCTGTTTCAACATAATGGCACATACCGGGCTCACGCAAATATAACCTGCCGCTGGGGTACATTTCATGCAGAACTGAACCACAGTACAGAAACCCAACCAGCTGAGGGACCAGATCCCGCCGGCACCACTCCTACACAAAAAACCCTCCATCATTCCCGTGCTCCTGCGTGCGGTCAGGCCCTGAGTAACTGGAAATTGTGCAGGAAAGCCTGGCGTGGGGTAGAGAACAGTGCCAACCTAGTCGAAGGCCTTGATGATTAGAACTTAAACAGAAAACAGGGAAGATTAGAGCAATTTTTTGCCCACCTGTAAGATTGGTCAATCTACCTGGTGCCCGAGTCAGGAAGGTGAGAGGGATGTAAAGACGCCACACGCCATTCAAGAAAAAGACATGCTGAGCAGCACAACATGCACACATTGATTCTGCTGGAATGGAAGGGAGGAGCAGCAATGCCCCCTTGTGTTCCAAGGGAAATAAATAAATCCATTGCAATTCCTTGCATTTTCCTGAATCGTGTACGAAGGCGTACTCAAAGATCAGAACTAATCCGTTCTTAAAAGCACACTTTCTGAAGGCTCTCAATTGTCTTGCAGTCAAGATTACAACTCGCTGCAGATACACAAAAGGGAACACTCGTAACATGCTCATAAAGGTAAACTAACCCTTTTATTGTCAAAATTCACAATCCATCCGAAATTAGATAACTCATTTCGTTAAATTTATCCACAGGAATTAAATGCAAAATTTGAATAAAAGTCCCTCCTAATTCCTTTTTTATTTCTGCATCTCATCTATTCAAGTGTATAGCTTAAAAATCCTATTTTCAATACAAAACTGTTTTTAAAGTACCCTAACAAATGAATTTAGGATGCCCTCTGTAGTTGTTCAAACACAAACTAAAATGACAGCTCTGAAGAGTGATGAGCTTAACAGAAGCTAAAACCACACTCAGACTTGGAAACAATGCTGTGAACATGTCTTGCAGCCAGTAAGTGAAACTGAGAGTGGAGCATTTAAAAACTAGAATCTAAAGCACACTTGAAACCTGAAGTTGGGAGTACAGGTTTAAGGCTGCACTGCAATGCCATTTCAGGAGTCATACGGCAAGCCGGACCTCTACCCTTATTTTGCCATTAAAATCTGCCACTGCAACTCCAACACATGAACACTCGGGGCTTTGTCTTCCTCTCCTCCCTCTAGATGAATTTCCCTGTTTTGGCATTTAACATCCCGTTCTGCTTTGGAACTCACCTCTTCGCAATCCCCTCCCTTTTCATCAGCCTCTCTGATAGTTTCTTTGAGACTTTTCTTGAGCTTAACATCAGATTCAAATATTTTTCCAGCCTTTCTTCTAACACATGGAGAGGAAATAGCCAGAGAGCTAAAGCCTTTTTCCTCAATCTGTTGTGGAAGAGTTTACCACCATCCTGAACTCTTCTGTGGGTGGAAAGCTAGTAACACAAATCCTCTGGCCCAGATCGGAATTTACGACACAAAAGTTTCACAAAGATGCATAAAACAAGTGAACGGAAAAGGTTTTAACAGAAGTGGAATTTCAAAAAAAGGCAATTATTTTTGTAAACTTACATCCATGATACACCAACTGATAGACATCAACAATACTGATTAATATATACAAGATAATTATCTAGTGCCTTTCAAAAAAAGAGAGACAACCCCAAACCAGAAAACAAACAAAAAAACCTAAAACCTAACTACGTGAGATCATGACACAGAGAAATGACCTACCAGTCGTGGTAAGTGGTGATCGCAATACTCGGCGGTGTCAGCAAAGGCAGAGTTGTTGGTCTACAGACAATGTCTCTGTCAGGCGTCCTTGCTCTTTCTGTTTGTCTTTGGGACAGCGGCGGTAACTGCAAATTACCAGAACAACACCTTCTTCCTCTCCAGAGGTCTATGCCCAGAGCGTGGCTGGAGGTGCTGTAGGACTTACTCAGCCCACACTCCAGGTAATCCAGAGCATTCTGCAAAGACAGAAAAGCCAGTGAAGTTCTGCAAACAAATGTTTTCCCCCATGAGGATAAAACACATTCAGCAGCCGTAGCTACTCACAAAAGATAACTGTGTGATGAAATCTTGGCAGAGTCTGACTGAATGAACTTGAAAATTCACTCCTAACTTGTCTAAGCTAAATTCAACAGCTAATTTAATAGAACACGTCAATAAACCAGGTTAGTTTGGTGATATGTTGGATTTTTTACATTTTTGAACTTTTTCAGAGAACATTTAACTCAACATCCATCTAAAGTATCATTCCTCTCCACAGCACAAACATTATGGTTTGCCACTTTTTTGATGAATCACCAGGCAGAGAAAGGTGCCAAGAATACTGGGCTTAGACACATCCTAAACCATCCAAGAGCTATTCAGTGACAGGAACTCCCAGCTGGGCTACCCTACCCTATGTCTGGCATGGCTAGTAGAAATGGTCTCAGAAAAAGGTTTTGATCAGTTGAAGCAGTTTTTCCTCTCCTAGTTTCTACTGGTTTTTATTTAAAAACATCACCATGATCACAGAACTGGCTGACAGTCTTCTCAGTCCCAAGCCAGAAGTTCTCCCACAGGGGAACAGCACTCCAACAGGGTTGTCAGTTTTGGTCTTACCCAGAGAATTTAGCTGGTCAAATATAGTTGTCCAATCTAAACAAGAATATTTCTGTATTGTGTGTGATGAGCTGCCAGTAGAAGCTGAAGGATTACTATAATCGGTATAGAGATCTATGGCAACTCCTCTACATTTTTCCTCTTCTTCTCCCTGCTCCTGAATTTCGATCTCCACCCTACTCTCTCCACCCTTCACAGACCTTTCCAAGCCCACCTTACAGCCTCCCCAAATCCCTTGGTTCACTTCCCCTACAAACTGTGCCATCCCAGCCAGCACTGAGTAACTTACAAAAATCCCAAAAAACTAGTGGTTTAATTTTCCATAATCAGTATTATGTCCTTCATGAATAACTGCAAAGTAGCAGGAGCCCTCCATTGCTTCACAGTTTCTAATAGAAAAGATGTTCTCCATTGCCATGAGCCAAACTCTGTGGTACTGTCCACTCTCTTAGCTCAGCAAGGAATTTCAACACAGGAAGGAAAGACAAAATTGATGGCAGAAAGGCATACTACCAGTCTTCTCAGCTTTCCCTATCCATCCCACAACCATGGGAAGCATCCAGACAGGAAGCAGGATGGCCCACAGCTACCTTGCTCCTCGCATACGGCCTGAAGGGCTATAAGGCATGCTGGTGCAGATCCTTGAAGTTACTAAGACACCAACATCGTAATGACCTAGACAGAAGTGTAAAATATTTGGCATGCTGTGTTTCCAAAAATATGCCAGAGATCTTCGTTGA